>NC_062275.1:11944187-12244187 GCF_916048215.2 Malus sylvestris
CAAGTTTAGCATGCCATATTTCATATCTTTCAAATGAGATGGAGATCCGGAGAGACACTTGAAGCACTACCGAAGCACGATGGTCCTTTATCGGAACAACGATGCCCTTATATGCAAGATATTCACTATCACTTTGCAAGGCGAATCGCAAGATTGGTTCCACACCTTGCCGCCACGATCCATCCGGAGTTTTGATGATCTTTCTTTGGTTTTTACCAAAGAATACTCGTCATATCGCTCAATTAAAAAGAATTACGACCACTTGTTCAACGTGAAGAAGAACCCAAAGGTTGCGTGAAAAGGTTCAAAGTAGAGAAGGCAAAGATAGTCGGATGTGACGACTCAATAGCAAGTGCAGCTTTCCAAAAATGACTCCCAGTAGATCACCCATTGTTTGGAGAATTAATCATGAAATAAGACCTAACTCTGGCAGACTCATTCTCTCTGGTAGAAAAGCATACATTTTGGGACGAGGCTCGACGAGCAGACAAGGAACCCGAGCAGCCTCGAAAAGAATCGGTAGTAACTCAAACAAAAGAAGATGGGAAACAGTACAATAATAAAAAATAGGCAAGAGGCCAAGCGTAGGGATCGGTCCCCTACCAAAGAAGGCTCTCTTAATCCTGATCCACCAAATCCCTTCGCGACATCAAAAGCGAACCATGGTTCAAGCTGCTAAAACAATCAAAGAGAGATACTTCCAAGTTGAATCATACCAAATACTGCGCATTCCACTGAGGTCCTGGTCACACGATTGACTACTGTTACACTTGGAAGAACTACTTAGAGAAGCTCGTGAAAAAAGGCAAGGTCGACAGATACTTGGACAAGCCAGTTGTGCAGCCTAGAAGGGACGCAGACGTCGATGAAGAGTCACCAACTAAAACGTTTGGATTAATGGCATCTTTGCCGAATCCGAACACTTGGGATACCAACAATTCTAAGAAGATGAAAATCCAGCAGGCTCTATTAGTTTCACAAGTCCAGGCAGTCGACACTCAATCTGGACCTATCGTTGGTTTCATCGAGCAGGATGCCGAAGATGTCGATTTCTCGCACGACGATGCACTAGTAGTATCTGTCCAACTGACCCATACCATAATCGACAGAATGATGGTTGATAATGCAAATATAGTTAATCTACTTCAACTCTTAGTAATTCAGAAGATGGGCCTGGAAAGCACAATCATATGCAGAGCGGAGACACATACTGGATTCAACGGACACACCTCAACTGCCATCAACCACATTACACTTAACGTGAAAACACCACCAATTGTCTCAAAATAGACGTTCACAATAGTAAGCGACTCATCTCCCTACAATGGGATTCTAGGGATACCTTGGCTAATAAAGTTGGACACCGTCATTTCCATCAAGTATCAAAAAATTTGATTCCGCATCCCGAGATAAGGAGTCGGAGAAATGAAGTCTGACCAGGCCGCATCTCGACAATGCATTGTGCAAGTATTGAAGGAATCAAAGAAGAAGATCTTTACCCTCGTAGAGGCTATGGAGGTTCAAGAGGACTATGGAGCTACCAAATAACAATTACAGCAAACAGATCAAGAATATATGGCGCGTTTACTAATCCGTAATCAAAACAGGTGGAATTGAATTGAGAATGAATTGAACTTAGGAGGAATTGAATTGATGAGGAATCAGAAACAGATTCCTACGAAAGGTGTTTACTATAGTGTCAGGAAATGGAGTAGGAATAATGTCAGTTCCATATAAATTGTTTACCAATTCACTTCTGAATCGGAATCGAAACCATTTGATTACTAAAATGCCTTGGTCTGAATGAGTGATTTTATGTGATAATTAATAAAATTTAATTTTCATAACAACATTAACTTATAAATAATTGAATTTTCTGTCTGATCTTTATAAACTAAATTGTTAACCCTTTTTAAACCTAATTTTTATACCCACCCCCCATAACTTCCCAAGCAGCCCAATTTTTCGACCTTTTCAAACCTTCATGTCTTTTACTCTTCTCCCAATATCATTCGTCAGTCCTTCCCAGCCGCCATCACCACCACCATCACCATCTCCCTCCCTTCCCTACATTTTATTTTCTGTGCATCCTTCATTATCATTTCCTACGGCTCCGTCTCTATCCTGCTCCTCCATCCCCACACGACCACGACGCCACAACCATAGAAGAACCATCTTTACGATATCTGAAGACGGTTCGGTTGGTTGATTGGGGTGTAAATGCAGAGGGAGGTGAAAGGGAGGCAGGCGGAGAGGTCTGGGCTTGTTGGTTTCACTAGCAGATTGGAGTTTTAGGAATTAGTTGGGGTTTTAATAGGTAGAAAAGTTGTATTCCGGATTCCACTTGTCTCCCGGAATTCAAATGACACATCCCACCTCAGGAATACAATTCTTCCAAAAACAGGAATCCAATCCCATTTTTCGTATGGGCCCCACTCATTTTGATTACTCCAAATTTTAGTAAACACAAGAATAACCCGTAATCGAAATCACACTCCGACTTTTGATTCCGATTACGGACACGTAAACACGCCAATAGTGTCCAAACCAACGCGCCAGTAGACGAGACGAGATGAAAACCTGAAAAGAACTTCAAGCACAACATTCTTGATCCCCAATAACCAAAGAAGATTGCTAGTAACGGCTCATGTCTGAGCCCGAAAGAAAAAGAAAAACTCATGGTTTTCCTTAGAGAAAATCGTGATATCTTCGTGTGGTCACATTCCGACATGCCCGGCATCGACCCCAAGATAGCTTGCCACAAGCTGCACGTCAACCCCGCTGTCAAACCGGTGATCCAAAAAAGAAGGCATTTTGCACCCAAACGAGTGACGATCATCGAATAGAAAATTGACAAGCTAGTGGAGGCTGGATTCATAGAAGAGGTAGCACATTCAGCATGGCTTGCCAACGCCATGCTAGTAAGGAAAAAAAGAAAGGCAAATGGAGGGTTTACGTGGATTACACTGACCTTAACAAAGTATGGCCAAAGGATCCTTACCCATTTCCTCAAATCGATAATTAGTGGGTTCAACTTCTGGGAACCAGCTGCTTAGTTTCTTGGATACATACTCCGGCTACAACCAAATAGCCATGTACGAGCCCGACAATGAGAAAACCACATTCGTGATCGAGCGAGGCACCTACTATTACAAGGTTATGCCCTTTGGTCTTAAGAATGCACGAGCCACTTACCAAAGGTTAGTAAACATGATGTTCAAGAAGCAAATTGGAGTAACCATGGAGGTCTATGTTGACGACATCATAGTGAAGGGCAAGCAGTGATCAGACCACATCGGCAACTTGGCAAAAACTTTCAACATCCTTATAAGATATAAGATGAAGCTCAATCCTGCCAAATGCACATTCAAAGTATCTTTAGGCAGATTCTTAGGGTACCTAGTAACCCAACGAGGAATCGAAGCACATCTCAAGCAAATCTGAGCAATCCTTGAGATGAAATCTTCAACTACCTTGAAGGAGATCTAAAGCTTGAACAAACAAGTAGCCGCCTTCAACCGCTTTCTGTCGCAGTCCACCGATCGATGCAAGCCTTTTTTCAAAGCTATCAAAAGGGCACAAGGAGACAAATGAGATGATGAATGCGAAAGAGCTTTCCAAGACCTGAAGAAGTATCTCACATCATCTCTCTTAATATCCAAGTCGGAAGCAGCAAATGATTTATACATTTACTTAGGGGTGGGTTCGGTTTAAATCGGTTTGGTTTTTTGCCAAAACCGAAACCAAACCGAAATTTCCATTCGATTCGGTTCGGTTCATTTTTTTTTCGGTTTTTTTCGGTTCGGTTTTTCCGGTTCGGTTTCGGTTTTTTGTTTTTGTTTTTTTTCAAAAAATGAAAAACATTGAAATTTTAAATTTTAACATATCCAACACAATCATAACATAAGCATTCTAACTAGAATCAAAGACAATGAAAATAAACATTTAAAGTTGAACTAAAATCATCATTCAAGTCTTCCAAAGTCCAAACTAACAACCTCACAACATAAAAATCGTACAAATGACTTAGAAAAGTTAAATTGTATGATGTTGTTCAAAGATCAGGGTTGTTTGCTTGTAACTGCATGTTGACAACTTGATTAGTAAAAGTAATGTGTGGGTGGATTTATTTAGTGTGTGTTGGATTCTTTTCCATCACAAATTACCTAAGTAATCTACCCGAAATAAATGTTTATGGATTCTGTTACATGTTATATGAGAGTAGATTTGGAAAAGAAAGCTGGGGCAGAAGTAGACAATGCTATGGAGATGGATGTAGGTACTTCAGGAGGAGGTTTGGTTCTGGAACCTTATATGGGGGATAAAAATAGGTTAGGGTTTAGAGTTTTTATAGGCTTTTTTTTAATATTTTGAGCTTAAAGTTTGGCAACACATTGAGTTTAGCACATTTTAACTTACAAATTGGGTTTAGAAAATAATACCCAAAACAAATAATTAAATAAAAATAATAATTTAATTAATTCGTTTCGGTTCGGTTTCTAGATCACTAAAACTGAACCGAACCAAAAGAATTTGGTTCGGTTCGGTTCGGTTTTTTCAATTCGGTTCGGTTTTTAAGGTTTCGGTTCGGTTTGGTTTTCGGTTTTTTTCGGTTTTCAGTTTTTTGAACCTACCCCTACATTTACTTGGCAGTCTCAGAAGTAGCAGTAAGTTCTGTCCTCATACGAGAAGAGCTGGGGGCCCAACTGCCGGTATTCTACACTTCTAAAGCTTTTCTTGATACGAAAACTAGATACCCGCAGATCGAGAAATTAATTTTGGCGCTAGTTGTTGCTGCTCGGAAGCTCAAACCATATTTTCAAGCTCACACCGTCATCGTCATAACTCAACACCCTCTACAATCAATCCTACATGGACCGGATGCTTCTCAACGAGTAATGAAATGGGCGTTGGAACTTGGCCAATACGGCTTAGTTTTTCGACCCCGCACAGCGATAAAGGCCCAACCCTTGGCGGACTTTATAGCAGAATTCACGCCTAGCCTAAGTGACGCAACAAAGCGGCCCAACGACGCCCCAGAGGCAGCCAAACACACCTTAGCCATGCCTGCTCCACCTAATGGAGACTTATGGCATTTGCATGTCAACAGCGCATCCAACTACAAGGGTTCTGGAGCATGCATAGTCCTTGTCACCCCAGATGGTTCGATGCTCGAGCGGGCGATCACTCTAGGCTTCAAAGCATCCAACAAAGAAGCAGAGTACGAGGCCCTACTAGTAGGCCTCCGAATGGCAAAAGACTTGACTGTGAAGAAGCTAGCAATTCATTCCGATTCTCAGCTTTTCTCCAAAGAGGGCCGGCCACACCCCTATAAATAGCCCTCATTTCTCAAAAAAACCTAAGTCCAACTCTCTTCTAAAATTCTCTAAATTTCTTTAAACACTTTTCCCTCAAATTCTAACTTTGGCATCGAAGGATCTCCAACCAAAGCCCCCCTCCATTCATCGTGGGCGCGTGAGGCTCTTGGCCTTAACCTAAAGTGTTAATTGTTTTACAGGTGCATTTTCGCCCAAGAAAAAGTAAGCGGAAATTTGCATCCACAATCATCATCATCAACTATATTTACAGGCCATGTAGTTTCCACTGCGTTATATATGACTTTCGTAGTTACCTCATATTTATTTGGGTCCACATTCACATTACATGTACTATCTTCTCAGGTTCCACAAATGTAATTTTATCTGAAATAAGTAATCCTTTTGTTTTGCAATTTTTGTACGTTGAGTTAGTCCACCTCTCACCATAGTTCACCAAAATTGTCAAACTAGACATTTTCATGAAAATAAGCAAAACAATAAAAAAAAAAAAAATTTATGAAAAGTTCTCGATACTGTTCACTTTAACGAAAAATCATATTTTTATACTAAAAAGTCAATCATGATACTATTCACTTTACCCTTTATTTTATCTTTATCGTTAAAACTCAAAGTTTTCAAGCTCTTTTCATTAGACCATCTCCAACCCTTGGGCTAAAAGCCAAATATTTTAGCCTGGAAAATTTAGCTTTTAGCCTAGAAACAGCTTTTCTGCTCCAACCCTTCTGGCCTAAAATTTTAACACAGGATTATTAAAGAATGAACTTAGGCTAATTTTTTTCTTAAATTAATTAATAAATAAATATGTAGACTATCATAAATTAATTTTATGAACATTTTAATTTAAAAATATTTAAATTCCGATAAATATTGAAAAATCACTAAATTTTCCACGCAAGCCTTCGACTTTCACCAATCTTTCAACTTTCACCAAACTTTCAATTCACCAACCGTTCAACACCAAACTTTCAACTTTCACCAACCGTTCAACTTTCATCAATCATCCTCTATATAAACACATGTCCAATATTAGTTAAGCATTTATATAATAATTTTAAGTGTACTATGTTGTTATTTTCTAGTAATAAATTAAGTGTCTTCTTGTGCAAAGTATTTTGTTTACTACATTGGATAAATTATTGAATAAAGGTTGAATTATTGAAGGCATCTATTCTACATCAAAGTGTGGAATAATAAGTACAATAATTATTGAAGGCATCTAGATTAATATAAACAATAATTAATAAACCACATAAACTTAATACAACTCATGCCAAGCATAAAGCAACATCTTAATCACATGTTCTTAATATGTGATGAACTACTCCAGATACTGCTGCTTTAACCTTGTAAAAAAAGGCAGTAGGTCCATTTTGTAGGTTCTTAATATAATACGATTTTATTAACTATTGCAGGTGACACACCCCGTCCCGAAGGAGGGCATGTTGGCCGTCACGTGAGAGTGACATAACCATTTACACAGTTCGGAAGCTTTAAAGATACAATTACTAAGATGTAACACCCGAGGGTGAGTCCTACTTTTGTGAATTCTGTCAGAACACCGTTGGATTCCTCATGGCCACCAAAGCTCTGCTATCTTGAATCTGGAGGGGCGCAAAACAAAGTTGAGTGGGTCAATAAAACAAAGCTTTGCAAAAATCATCTCATTATCAAAACGCAAATCCCTCACTGTAAAACCCGTATACTTTCCCAGAAATATGTAATACGTATACTTATCTCAAAACCAAGCTTAGAAGTAGTGGTATGTGAATTATATGCCATGCCAAAATATCTCAACAAAACATATAAATAGCTCATGAAAAATAATATGTCAACTGGATCCATCTTTAGTGGCCTGTACGGCTGAACTATAGCTCATAATCACTCTCATCAATCAATCTAGCCGGAGTCATCGCAAGTGACCTGTACGGCACTACACTGCACACAAGTTGGAACCCCTGGAAAGGTCTGTACGACTGGGTGAATATAGTTATGCTCACACTATCCTCCCCTAATAGCTATGCGATAAATCGCTAGTCACCTACGAATCGGAACCACCTCTAATAGTCTGTACGACTGGGCACCTAAATTGGATCCAATTGTGAGCGTATAGTGCGGGGGTGACTATATATGTACATGCCAGAAACATCTTTACCAAATCACAATCACCCTAGTGCAGGTTTATGAGCTTTCCATCATATCAACTTAACAATTACATAATTAAATTTATGAACTTACATGTGCGTCCGCAGCACCAATCATGCATGTATGCAATTACTAATGTATAAATAAATAGGCATATATTTTGCATGGCATTTCATATCGCATTTCACTTAAATTGATTTTCTGGGAAGAAATCTCATTTATATAGATATATATACGGAAAACAAAACTGCCTATTCACCTGGAGTTCACCCTACAACTCCCTAGCACAACACATCAAGGCGTCATGACGATCGGTGCCTAGAATAATCATCAAGACATGCCTCAAAAATCATATCGATATAATATAACTTATATAAAACACGTCACTACGTAGATCGATCCGGAATATCTGCAACTTAGATTTCCGATCTAAAACTTCCAGAGATCTACAATATACCTCTAGGACAACATCCTAATATTTCATTACCATTCAACGGTCGGATCTCCGTCAATTGCCAAAACTAAGTTACGGTTAACATTCTATAATATGAACTTACAACTCCAAGTCCGAAAGATCCGTAAATCGGATTCCCGATCCGTAAGTTCCTATAATCCTCAAATATTACGTACTACTACGTATCAAAGTTTGGTGACGATCTGACGGTTGGATCGTCGATTCACCTTTTGGCCTAACCACAAATCGTAACGAATTTAGGTTCAATTACTCAATTTACGTCAATCAATTATCAAAACTGAACCTAGAACATTAAACACATGCTAAGAATGACATTGGCGGGCCATTGGCCACGCGCCGCCGCACGGGCTGCTGCGGGTAGCGGTCAGCCGCCCCGGCTCGCCGGAAAATCCAACTATCTCCAAAAATTACCAAAATTTACAGAAAGGAAGATCTCAATGAGTAGAGTAAACTTTATACCTGAGGCCAAGGCCAATTTGGCCTGGAAAAGCTCCAATTTTTCCAAAACCATACGAAACCCTAGAAATGGGTGAGTTCCAATTTGTCCTCAAATCAACTCTGTCGTCCCAACCAATGCTTGGGCTTTGTTCTAGGCCTCAAGAGGAAGCTATGGGTGGTGGAAATTGAAAGAATTTTCTTCAAACATAGGAGAATTTTGAACATGAAGCTCGCGGCACCCGTGGGTATTTCATCCAAACTCACACCTAATCTCCTCAAATTTGATATGGAAATGATAGAGGGAAGGCATATAAGATGATTGGGAGTGGTTGTTTGGCTCAATGCATCGGAAAAATGGGTGAAAAACGTTGAAATTTGGGTGTGGGTGTCGCGGGTCAAAACGGGTCGCAGGTGAAAACCCGTTTTCTTCCTTCTCTCCTCCGCTTCTCGCCCTCTCTCCTTTCCTCCTTTCTCTGTTCCAATTGGCCGGTTTCCTCTCTTTCTTCTCCCCATTCGCCAGTCTCTCTCCCTGGTATGTCCCGGAGCTCCTGCCTCTTCTTTGGTTGGGCAGTTTTGCCCAACCCGCTCCTTACTTCTTCTTTTTCACCAGTCACGCACACATACATACACATACAAAATCTTCTTTCATCTTTTTATTTTTATTTTCTTTCCCTTACATCCGAGCCATCCATTTCAGATTTCCTTTAATATGGGCCATCCAAATGGCACACCAAATTTTTATAATAAAATTCATAAAATGCACAAACTTCAAACTTTAAAATCTTTTTCGTTATAACTCCAAATCACGAACCGTCTACGCCCACGCTTCCGTAGCGACGAGTACTACGAGGATATGTCAAGAAAACAAATCTTAGATGGCATGACACGACAATTAACCTCGAATAATGCGTGTACCTCAAAGGGCATTTTGTAAAATCCTTTATTAAAACTTTAAAAACTTTTAAAATCAGGGACGAGCTGTCACAGCAGGGCCGTCCTTGAGGGGGTGTGAGGAGTGCGACCGCACAAGACCCCCGTTTTTTCAAGGCCCCTAAATTTAATATATAACCTTTGAAATATACTAGATATATACCATAAACGTGAGCATATTAAATAAAGCAGTCATAGCCGATTTGGCAGGCGCTGCTTTTGCTATCTACATGTGCACGAGTTCGAGTCCGTGCCTACCTATATTTACAATTATTAAATACGAATGGATACATTTATTTTTAATTATGAATTTAACCATTTATCTTCTAGTCACTATTTGATGGTCATCTAATTTTTATTTTATTTGAAAACCATTTTGTCATCCATATATCAATGATTTGTTTAACACATAAATTTTTCTTAAGATGAACTTTGGATGATAATAAAGAGCAAGAATGATTCTAAGTATAATATTTGAACGGTGATATGATAAGTATATATCCACCATACCATGCTTTTTCTATTAAAAAGTAAGGAGTTTCAAATCCAAAAACAAAAGGGATGCATATAGATACACAAACCCAACACACCATGTTTCATTTTTATTTATTTTCTTGTGAGTTATATCAATTTATATACATAAAAATAAAAAGAATAAAAGAAAATATAGCAACCAAAATTTTAGGCCATGTAAGGCCCTATTTGGATCCTGCACAGAGCCTCTAAAATCTCAAGACCGGCCCTGAACTATTGTACCAAAATTCTGCTTTAAACATGTTTGCCATATTATGTTTGCATTCAGAAGGAAGAAACTACAAGATCAAAGAGATAATATAGACAAGGAAAAATATAAGAAAATTAACCATCTATATTCACTGTCGTTTAGGGTTGCACAAGTCTCCACTATTTCCTACTAGCAGTCGATGCCTTCGCTCTCTTATGCACAAGTCTCCACCGTTTCTTACGTCTAGGGTTTTGCCGTTAGGTTTTCTAATTCCTCAACTAATACAGTTTTGGTTTTTTAGTTTTTATTTTTTTTTAAATTAAGAGGTATTTGTATCTATTTAAGTAAGATTTTGAATATATTTAAAAGTTTTTATAAAAATTGACATATTTGAGATTAAAAGAAAACTAATGAAAAGAGTTTGAAAACTTTGAGTTTTAATCAAAATGATAAAAAGGTGTTGTAAGTGGATAGTACTAGTAGTGACTTTTTAGAGTAAAAATATCATTTTCGTTAAAAGTGAACAGTACTAAGTGTTTCGTTAAAACTTCTTAAAATTAAATTAGAGGCTATTTTTTTTGCTATTTATGATAAATTCTCCTATAAAATCCCGAAAAGAAAAAAATATATAATTTTTTTCAAACCCCGAATCAGGCCTGTAGGAACCCTTCTCTCTCCCTCAGTCCCCCTCTCAGAGAAGTCCAATTTCTAGGGTTTTCTGTTGCTCTCCTTCTCCGTCTCCGTCTCCGACCGCTTGGGAGCACGATCAGTCCCTGTTAGACGTACTCAAATCATACGGCATGTCGCTGAGGCCGAGCACGAGGACCGAGGTCCGCCGGAACCGCTACAAGGTGGCGGTGGACGCCGAGGAGGGACGTCGCAGGAGAGAGGACAACATGGTGGAGATCCGGAAGAGCAAGCGCGAAGAGAGCTTGCTGAAGAAGCGTCGCGAAGGCCTCCAACCCCAGCAGTTCGCGTCATCTCTCCAGCCCTCAAATCTCGAGAAGAAGGTAATAGTTTTGCTAGGGAATTTTCGTCGCCGATCTCTTCAATTTTGGATTTGAATGGATCCGACTATAGACATTTAGGGTTTTGATTTAATGTTTTGAGCAATAGGGTAAAATTCAACTTATTGGTACTCATGTGGGTTTGCATATGATTGCAGTTAGAGAGTCTTCCTGCCATGGTTGCTGGGGTTTGGTCTGACGACAACAATTTGCAGCTGGAGTCCACTACGCAGTTCAGAAAACTTCTTTCGATTGGTAATTTACATGATTAAGATTTCTTTGAGTTGTTTCCCTTGTGTTTGTGTTTAATGTTTTTAGTGTACATGAAAAATTGGTAGTGTTGATTATAATCTTACTTTTTGAACTTGTAGAACGAAGCCCTCCGATTGAGGAAGTTATCCAATCTGGAGTGGTTCCTCGCTTTGTCGCGTTCCTCATTAGGGAGGATTTTCCACAACTTCAGGTTCGAATTGGGTTCTGTGTTGCGTTGCTATTTATGATTGTCTGTGTTTTTGTTTATTTGTGTTGATGATTTATTTGATTTTGTCTAGTTTGAGGCTGCTTGGGCTCTTACAAACATAGCGTCAGGAACCTCAGAGAACACCAAGGTGGTGATTGAGCAGGGGGCAGTCCCAATCTTTGTAAAGCTTCTTGCTTCTCCGAGTGATGATGTTAGGGAGCAGGTATATTTTGATACTTATTGGCTCTGTTTGTTGGTCAATGTATTGATTGTAATTCACCACATAGATTAGACTGGGCTCTTTCTGAAATTGTAGGCTGTGTGGGCATTGGGAAATGTTGCTGGTGATTCTCCTAGATGCCGTGATCTTGTCCTCGGCAGTGGAGCCTTGATGCCGTTGCTGGCTCAGTTGAATGAGCATGCAAAGCTTTCAATGCTGAGAAATGCAACATGGACTCTGTCTAACTTTTGCAGGGGCAAGCCACAGCCTCCATTTGACCAGGTTTGTGTCTTGCTTTCCACTGGTTGGTATTCAAAAAAGTTGTTTGATTATTCTTCTGGCATCTTGTTAACTTTAGTGTCTCATTATTAGGTGAAGCCAGCACTTCCAGCTCTTGAACGTTTAGTTCATTCCAATGATGAAGAAGTCTTGACAGATGCCTGTTGGGCACTTTCATATCTCTCAGATGGTACAAATGACAAAATCCAAGCTGTGATTGAAGCAGGTGTCTGCGTCCGACTTGTGCAGCTCCTCTTGTGAGTGTTACACTCCTGATCTCTGTGCTTTTACTTATCTCTTATGGCCCATGATACTGATGGTTTGTTTTTTTTTTTGTTTCAGACATCCATCTCCTTCTGTTCTCATTCCGGCACTTCGCACTGTTGGTAATATTGTGACCGGAGATGATCTTCAGACTCAGGTATCAGGACCTAGAATTTGTTTTTCACTTACATTTTGATTACTTGTGTTATTTATGAATATGTTTTAGAACCATACATCAATGGTTTTTAACTCAAGGCTATTACCTGACGCAGTTAAAACTAATTATCCTTTTACGTCCGCATAAGCATTTTTCAGTAATTTGAAATTATGGTAAAGAGAGAACCTAATTGGAAAACAATGTTGGTCATGTCATACACATATTGGATGCTAGTGAACATGTCTACAGATTATTTGAAAGTCTGATTAAACTTATTTACATCTTATGCATGTTCAACATATGAATTTGAAGAATTTTTTGTTTTAGGTATAGACCATTATAATGACTTAATGAGAAACAAATCCCTTTGTGGTTGAATCATGGTCATCGTTAGGCTATTAATTGTGTCCTAATTACTAAATCTGATTTTACCTTTATGTAATGTCATTTTTGCTCTCATCTCAATTTGCTAACCATTTTTTTTTAGTTTTTTATTTATTTTTTACGATCATGACTTGCAATCGTTTTCTTCAGTGTATTATTAACAATGGTTCACTCCCATGCCTTCTGAGCCTGTTGACTCATAATCATAAAAAGAGTATCAAGAAAGAAGCTTGCTGGACAATCTCAAACATTACAGCTGGAAATAGGGATCAAATACAGGTAATCATTGTAAAATAGGTTATTGTATTGATTCTCCTCACTTCTAATATTGGCTACTGATGGCTTTACACTCTCTTATAGTATGTTCTCAGAGTATTCTTGTGTATTGTTTTATGCATCTTACAATAAATCTCTTTTTTATGAAGTAACAAATTAGAATATTGGGGTTTTCTGAGTGGACATTTTAGCATTTCGTCAGCATCTACTATCCTAAGTTCTTAACATGACATGTCCAATCTAACATTGAGACTGATGATTTTATTTTCCTAGTATCAACCTTTTCCGTTTAAGTTTGGGGGAAAAGTGCATCATACCAGTATATGAGAATCTCAGTTTATGTGGGAGCTTTAAGTAGATAACATGCTGCAAGTACGCAAGTGTCGATCGTTTCAATTATCATGTCTTATAGAAGTGACTCTTTTGAAAACCTATCCTTTGCAACTGTGTTCATGAAATTTTCTTATCCATGTTTTCTAATTGATTTTAAAATGACGCAGTCTGTAATTGAAGCTGGTTTGATTGGTCCTCTGGTCAACTTGCTTCAACATGCTGAGTTTGACATAAAGAAAGAAGCTGCATGGGCAATCTCAAATGCTACTTCTGGTGGCACTGCTGATCAAATCAAGTGAGCGATCTCTTAATTTCCTTCTCCAGGCCCTCTTGGTTCTCTAGTATGGGTTCATATTAAGTGTATTTTTTCTTTATGGTGTCAGGTACCTGGTTGGCGAAGGCTGTATAAAACCATTGTGTGATCTTCTTGTATGCCCTGATCCAAGGATCGTTACTGTCTGTTTAGAAGGGATGGAGAACATTCTGAAGGTTGGGGAAGCTGAAAAAGCTGCGGGTAACAGTGGAGAAGTTAACTTGTATGCCCAGCTGATTGATGATGCTGAGGGTCTAGAAAAGATTGAAAATCTACAGAGTCACGACAACACTGAGATCTATGAGAAGTCTGTAAAAATTCTTGAGACATATTGGTTGGAGGAAGACGAAGAGACATTACCAGCAGGAGATGGTACCCAGCAAGGCATCCGCTTTGAAGGGAATGAGGTTCAGGTTCCATCTGGTGGATTCAACTTTAGCTGAAAGGTATGCAAAGCCCATCCGAGTTCGATGTGGTTTGGCGTGTAATGATTGATGGTTATCCTAAACACGGCGACTGGTTCAACAAGTAATTGTCTCCCTGTTATTTACTGTTTTGGTTTCCGAAAATTGCAGGGCTTTTAATTGAATGGAGCAGAAGTTCTGACGAGGGTCAAGTTTGGGGTCCAGTCTGGTCAAGTTGGAGTGGGTCGGGGGCATCTCGAGTGTCTGGTTTCAGTGTGGTCCGGTGACCATTGTGGTCAGAGATGCCAAGGGTGGGTCAGGTCAGTATATTCTACTATGACCGAATAAGAAGAGATTGAGTTGTGGCACATGACGTTTGGTCGGGAGGGGTCATCATCGCTGCCTCGTACCTTGAAATACCTATGTAAGTGTCGTAGAGGCTCGTTGCTGCATGAACAGGGCCCTTGAACGAATGTGCTGGTGAGGGTTTTCTTGAATGCAGCATTGAGTCCGATCTTTTTTTTTTTATAATTTGGAGTCAATGGTTTATACGAGTAATTTTTTTTTTCTAAAGAGTCGATGATTTGTTTTGCCTTGTCGAGTGAATATAGAATTGAACAACTCATTTTCTGGTGTATTACAAGGAAAATGATTAGGGGTGTTTTAGTAATATGACATTGTGCTTTTTGTATTATATTCTTTCCATATTTCCAACTTTTATAGCTTGGGCCTTGTTAGGTTTCACCTCTAGATTTTTTGCTTTTGTTTTATTGTTTAGAACAAACGATATTATCAATACTAAAATGTGAAAGAATGAGTTAAGCCTTACAATGGGCTAATTATAATAATTTGGTTCAGATTTACTTTTAACGAGAATCAAACACAAGTTTTTTAGCTTACAAGTGAAGAGAAATACAACTAAATCGAAGTACGAAGTGTCGGTTTCACCTTTAGTTCGCAACTAGTTTCAGCGTCCTCTTGTTGTCCACTTGGTTTTGTTAGAGCGCTGGAACTCGATGGACATGTGCTCGAACAGGGCCACAATACCCCAGCAACGAAGTCCAGCCCACGCTGGCGATTGAGCCCAAGGGGGCTCGAGGGAGAGGCCTGGCACGAGTAGCTGGCCTAAGAGCCCGATGGCCAGGTGACGCAAGGCTAACGTTAAGGCGACGTCAGCTACGTCTATCTGTTTTTTACGTCAGGCGCGTGTGTGGTGGCGCATCATCCAACACGTTTTCAGACGTGAGGCCTTGCCCGGTGGCACTTTTTTGAAATGTTACTGTTAGGAAGGCCACGTGGCTTCTCCACGTCTGTTGGATTTCAACGGCTGCATTTTATGGACCGTTGGATTTCCAACAGTAAAAAACAAAATTTAAAACCTTCATTAATTTCTGCCGTTGGATTTGAGATCAACGGTCCACATTATTCGCCTTTATAAATTAAAAAAAAACAATAAAAAATTTGAAATCTTACCGTTGTGCCACGTGGCACAATCTGGAGGGTTGGAATTCAAATTTTTTTTAATCCAACCGCAGATATTAATTATGTAAATAAAAAATTCAAAAATTAAAAAAAAATATATTGATTTTACTTTTCTATAAATACATTCTCATTATCTTCTACCTTACACCACAATTTCATATTTTCTCAACTACTTTCAACCACATTCCTATCTTTCTCTCAAAGTTTGAATCCAATTTTTTTTTCCAACAAAATGACTACTCAATTAGGTACGAATTGGACGCTTCTTGAAGATGTTGCATTGTGTACTAGCTGGGTTCAAGTTACTCATGATTCGCTTACGGATAATGAGATGCAGTTGCAAGAAATGTGGAGTCTTATTCATACCAATTATCTTGAGAAAATAGGTGGGCAAAGAACTAAATAATCGATGTCCAGTCGTTGGAGAATACTTAGCCAATCATATAGTATGCCTTGGCACAAGCTAGTAGTAATCTTCGAAGTGGGGAAAATTTAGCGGATCAGGTAATAATATATTATTTATTTGTTTGTACTATACCCAAATTTACATTAGCCACTTTGATTATAATTATTTCTTCTCCCGCATTGTGTAGACACTTCAAGCACAAGGTTGGTATAATGACAACAACAAAAGCAAAAACAAATCATTCAACCGGTGGGAATATTGGAATATTGACAAAGATTGTCCTAAATTTAGAGTTGTGTCTGTTAGTCTAGAAGTTTTCATGAACAGTACCCATCTACACTCTACGCCCGATCATGCCTCATATGTTCATGAAGATGACACAAAAGAAGTGCTAGAAATGCCCCCTGAACAAGCGTCAGGGTCCACCCGTTATCCAATTAGGCCTCAAGGTAGGAAGGCTTCAAAGAGAAAACGCAGTGCTTCCAAGAATGATTATGCAAAGTATATGGAAGAACTTGCTCGCCAAGGTGAATTGACTTTGGCGCGGGAAATGGCTAAATTTGAGGCTGATAAGGCTAGAGATGAGGCAAAAGTTTTAGCTGTTGAGAAATTATTTCAAGCTAATGAGAGAGAGAGAGAGAGAGAGAGAGAGAGAGAGAGCTACTTAGGCAAGAAAGGGAAGAGGTTAGAGAAGAAAGAATGGCTCAACGAGATTGTGACATTATGAACACACCTTTAGAAAGGAAGTCTCCAAATTCTAAATATTTTTGGAAGTCGGAGAAAGCGGATGTGGTGCGAAGGAGGAGTGTAAGAGAAGCAAGAACAAGAGGAGATGATCCTAGCACCACAAATTAGTTAGGTGATGATGATCCATTCACGAGCCTATAATTTTTCAATCACTTTGGGTTGTAATTTCTTATTTATTGAATAGAGTACTTTATGTTGCTTCCAATTTATTGAATTTAGTACTTTATTTAAACTAAGAGTATATTTATTTAATTTAGTAATTTATTTATACTAAGAGAATCTTTATTCAAATGACATAAACACATCAAATAAAATTACATAAACATACCAAATAATATAAAAAAACTCACTTAATGAACTTAAAAAACACACCAAATAAAATTACATAAACATACCAAATAATAAAAAACTCACTAAATGAACTAAAAACAAACACACCAAATAAAATTAAATAAACACACCAATAAAAACAAACACACTAAATGAACTTAAGTATCTTGAGCTTGTTTCAATTCCCACTGGTGCTCTATCAAGTCAATTTGTGCATATATGGCTCCTGAAGTATAGTATATCGTTGAATGAGCCTTTCATTGTAACGATTATCCCTTTCTAATGGCTCGTGTTGCACGGGTTCTTCAGTGGCGTCATAAGCACAATATATTTGTGTTTTGGAATTGTTCATCATGTCTGGCTCATATTCATCAACAACATCATAATCGTACTCATCTTCCATAATCATGTTGTGAATGATGCACGTCATCATGATGGATTAAAGCGACTCTAAATCAAACATTCTGGCAACACCCCTGACAATCGCCCAACAAGCTTGGAAGATACCAAAACAACGCTTCACAGCATTCCTACACCCCTCTTGATAGCTTGCAAATTGTTTTCCCTTTGCACTTCGCTGACGTGACACTGTTTTGACAAGCGATGACCACCTTGGGTAAATGTCGTCTGTTAGGTAGTGAGGCCCATTGTACTCATGTCCGTTAACCTAGTACGTGACTCTTGGCGCTTTTCCTTGCAGGACATCGTTGAATACTGGGGATTGGGTAAGGACATTGAGGCAATTTTGAGCTCCCGGAACCCCGAAAAAGGCGTGCCAAATCCATGTATCAAATGATGCCACCGCCTCCAAAATGATACTTTTTGCTCATTTTTTGTCCCCATAAGCTCTTTGCCATACACTTGGATAGTTTTTCCAAGTCCAGTGCATACAGTCGATGCTTCCAATCATCTCAGGAAAACCTTGCATCTCGCCCTTCTTCAGAAGCATTTGCAAGTCCATCTCAGTAGGTCTCCGGAGGTACTCTGGGTGTAGATAGATTCGATTGAGGAGCAAAATCTCATCAGGAACTCAAGAATGGTTGATTTCCCCATCCTCGCTATCTCTTCCACTTGGTCTGCAGATGCTCTATATGCAAGCATCTGCAAGGTAGCTGTAAATTTTTGCTTATGCAGGAGACCCATAACACCAAAAGCATCATTCTTTTGCATAAAGTAAGAATCATGGTTGCAAGCCCATGATTTTGTTGAACAAATGTCGTTCCATTCTAAAACGATGTCTAAAGTACATATTAGGGAATGCACTATTACGGACAAAATAATCGTCCAAGAGATCCTTACCTCGTCGTTGCCTGCTTCTATCAATGTTTGCAGAACGACTGAGCCTGGAGATCTAAGCCACAACTTGGATGACTCGACGGGAATGTAAGGCTCTTGCCATTCTTGCTTCGTCATCTCTTTTTCTACGCTCCTCATCTTCTTCCATCTCATTTTGGGCCACCTGGAGATTGAACATTCCTTTTGATTGGTTAAACAATTCTTCCTCTTGCTGATCAATTTCCCACATCATCCTTGAAGAAGAAGACATTGTAAAAATGAGGCAGAAACTATGAATAATGATATAGATTTTAATTTTGGTGAAGAAGGAAGCAGAAAGGATGATGTTGAGAAAATTGGTGTGAGATTTCTGAGGATGGATGTTGGATTATATGGAGGTTTCAGAAAGGATTAGGTTGTAGATAATGTCATGTGGCATGCCGTCATTCGTTAAAAATCTAATCGAAATCTATCAACAAAGATTCTAAACAGATTGTGACACGTGGCGCGATGTGATTGGTTAAAAATCTTATCGAAAATCTAACTTTAACAATTCTGAAAAAGTAACGACATGTGATACGACGAAATTGGATAAAAATCTTATCGAAATCCATCACCAATAATTGTTTTTTCGGATAATGACACGTGGCACAATGAGAACAATTAAATATCTTATTCGAAATTACAAATAAAATTGTTTTGCATTATTTTATAAATAAAAAAATACTAATATTTTATTACCATTGATAGGGCTATTCAATGTAAGGGTGGAGATGCAAAAGGTAGTTACTGTTCATTAAGGACAGTTACTCTTTACTGGATGAATTAAATAGTGAATAACCTTATGAGTCCTTTGCAACGGTGAAGTTGCTCTTAGATGATCTTTGAAGCACGGATACGGGGGCGGGGATTCAGAGCGTGAAAACATGATACAATTACCTTATTTATGGGGCCATTAATCTAATTTTCTTTTTGTGTTGGGCCTTATAATTTTCCATATCAAAACTAACAGTAGAAAGAAGGTAATTACATAGATGGTCAGGTAAAAGTAAAAACATGATACAATTACCATTTTCCATATTATAAATACACAAGTGTTTGTAGATATCGAGAAAAAACTGAAGAAAGGCTATCGGTTTACACAAAACCAAGGGTTTAGGATTTTAAGGGGACAGAAAATCCAGACCAGCAAACCGATATTTTTGCTGCGATTTTATTTTATAAATAATGGTAAGGAGATAAAAAAATTTAAATTAAATTACAGACTAAATGATGTGTCTTGATTAATAATATATCATTTACAACCACATCATTTTCGTTTATAAATTTGGTTTTAAAAAAAAAATAATCTCCCTAGCATTACTTTTATTTAATTATGACCCTTGCTTTTTCTATTATTTTTATGCTTTTGTGGGCGTGTGAATTGTTGTGATGTTCTTTCCCTGCCTTTTTCAGAAGCCCAACTTTTGATTTTCTTGCAATTTGCACCAGACAAAGTGCAGAAGGAGAGCGACTGTTTGGGCTCGCTTTTGAATAGTAAAAAACCTCTCTGAATTTGTCTGAATGGTAAATAAATAATCTTCTATGATATGAAGCCATTGGGAATTTGAGGATTGACCGAGCTTATTAGCAGTACGCATGCTGATTCTGCAATATATAATTGGGATAATTACATTTTTACCATTGTATTTTGAGGCAAGTCACAATTTGCCCCATGTCTTTTGTAATAAGACATACCGTTAAGTTTCTAAATGTTACACTACTGACCTTCGCTCAGTCAAACTATAAGCTAACGTAGTTTCCAAAAATAAATAAATAAATAAATATATATATAAGCTAATGCTATTATTTTTAAACAATACAACACTCAGTAAGCTTATCTTTGCTTATATTAATGTCATATAAGTTATTTTTCATCTTTATTAAAGTTGTTATTTGTTGTCCATATATAGCCCAGTGTTAATCTGTTTGTCATGTATACGGCTCTATGCAGGTAAAACATGGGTCAACTGTCAGACTAGACAAAAGTGTAGGAATTTGTAAAAGGTTAATAAAGGTGTCAATTATCTTAATAAATAGACCAAAATGTCACTAACCTTTGAACTAAGGTTCAATTGGATTAATAGCCTCGTGGTGACAAGATAATCGAAAAATAGTCTATTTAGCAGAAGAAGAAAAAAAAGATTTAAATCTGTGTGGTGAAATCTATTAGGAGACGTTTGTTTGGCCTCACTAAGTGTTACTGGACTAAACTGGACTAATTATTAGTCCAGTCCTATGTTTGATATCACGCCGGACTAGTGTTAATGAGACTAGCCCGAACTCGCCTAGACTAAAGGCATCACTAAACGTTCTTAGCGGGAGTCCTCGAAAACCATGGGACAAGCTAAGAACTGCCTCTCTCCACTCTCTATTTCACTCTCTCCGACTCTCTCCTTCTCTCTCCTATCCTTGCCCAGTCTCCGACTCTCTCCTTCTCTCTCCTTCTCTCCTTGCCCAAAACCCAGAATCATAAGACCTCATATCTGCTTTTCCCGTGCACATCTCAAGTTTATCGCCAAGCTCGCTGTCGAAAGGCAGTGCTTCTCTTCTGCTCAAATCCTCGGCTTCCTCAACTCCCAATATCGCTCTTGACCATCACCTTCATCTGCCGGGACATCGTCGGCAAACTCCACAATGCCAGCCAAAACCTAGAAACAAAAAATATCAATCTGCCAAAACCCAAATGAAATTCAGAAGCTTATGAAAAATCCTGAAAAAAAAAACCCACATGACAAATCAGAAGCTTTTTTTAGAATGAATGAAAAAGAATTGAATTTGATTATAAGGGAGAAAGTGGTGAAAAATAATGGGATTTGGTGATGAGCGAGAAAGTAGAAAGAGTCAGAAACGCAGTTGGACGGGAAGGAGAAAAAAATGGAGAGCATTCTAGAGAGAGGGTGTTCTAGAAAGGTAAAAGACAAAAAGAAAAAGAAAAAAAATGTAAAAGATAGAGTTAAATATTATTATTTTAGTTCGTAATCCAATACTACACCAAATGTTTCACTAAGTTAGTCCAGTTTAGTCTAGTTTAAGCCAATCTAGCTTAGTCCCTAAAGTTAGTCCAGTCCGAGTTAGTCCGGTGCAACAAACGCACCCTTAGGAGTTTAGGCTTAAAATTGAAAATTTTGTTAACTCTCTGTTAATTGTTAGTACATGAGGCTCATATATAACTCTATGAGGCTAAAAAGGTGACGTTAGTTTCACATATAAGCCTCACGTGCTAACAATTAACATAAAATTTCGTTTTAACCTCATACATATGAGCTTATTAAATCCCTTTTAACCATATGAGCTTCCAACCATCCTACCACCACAGCAAAAAACAGCAGGAAATGGAAATGAAGAGTTGGATAAAAAAGTTGAAATTAGGATAGCAAGCAAGTAAATAGGGAAATGTGTGTGGTGTGGTCCAGGATTATCATTGGGTTGTGGTGCAAATAAACAAAAGGTGGCCCATCACCATGACCTCTCATTTTCCTTCGTAATATCATATAACATTTTATATTAAAATATTGTCCGTCTGGCAAATTTTTGTCTCTTGTTTCCTTCCTATCAATGGGAATTAGATCCTCTTCGGCTGCTCACTGGAGATCCAGAAGATCAATGAATAATAAGCACTCATAAAAGATCGTAAGGTCACAATTAAATAATTTATATATTTTTAAAATTAAAGTAGTCTCGTTTTGGATAAAAAATATATAAAAAAAAAATTGTAACCGCACGATATTTGATGAACAGTTAATATTCATTGATCTCCAGAATCCCAAATGAGGGGATCCGGAGAGGGACTTGGATCCTCTCTTGAGCCCAAGGAGAGGATCCTCCTGACCAAAAGACTTAGGCCGTTTGATGAAAATTCAACGGCTATAATTATTATAACTTTAAATGAACTCTCCTGTTTGTAACCGTTAGATTTTCATCCAACGGTCCAAGTTCTTTGGTCAGAAGGATCCTCTCTTTGGGCTCAGGAGATGATACAAGTCCTCCGAGGATCTAATTCCCTATCTATGATCTATCTAATATCTGTACAAGCCTTGCCAATAGGGATCAAAAGAGGTCCTCTTTGGTCTTTTCCCTTCGTTTCATCCAATCTTTTTTTATTGGTTTGTGATTAGTGTGAGTTTTGGTTTGGTTTGTGATTAGTGTGAGTTTTGGTTTGTGATTTGTGTGGTAATGGATGAGATTAAGAGGATAATAAAGCTCATCTTTTACGTGTGGCCTTGAGGGAGCTTACTTGGTTTATCCAGGGCCACTCGCCTACTTTGTTCAATAGTGACTAGTTCTAGAGATATCCCCATGCTTCTTCAAATTCCTCAACCCTTTACCAAAAACAACAAAAATTATGTATTGGGTTCCATGAGTACTCTACGTAGATCATATTTATGTATTACATTTTGTATAAGATGTAACATTACAAGTGATTAAAAAAAACACATTTTTCAGATTTAAATCACAATTTTCTTGCCATTGCTTTACCATTACCTCAAGAGAATTTTTATTTTTTCACAGTTGCAACTACTAACCATTGCAAAGAATTCAATTCTTACCGATTATTACTCAATACTCAAGTGGACTCATCAAGTGTATTGAGAACACGACATCGTATGCAGAGTGTAATAATACAATTGATTTGAAACTTGAAGAAGAAATTTTCATTTAACTGTATTATAACTCTTAGTGTAGCAAACCGTGTTCTTATCATACTAACAAGTTTCTCCATTACTTGAGGTTGAGAAAATTTGTCTATCCGTAACTAGGTAATTAGTAACTCCCATCATAATTTAATATCCTTTGTAGGAAGCAACGGGAAGAAAAATCAAATTCCAAAACTCATATTAAATTAGAAACTAGAATTAGAAATGGCATTGAATGGCTTCCCGGCAATATTCAATTCACTTAAATTCAGTTTATATAATACAATAATAAATGGATGGAAAATTGAAGGGATCCCATTGAAATTAAAACCCAAAAAATGAGGTGTCATGCTTTAAAATCAATTTAAATTATTTATTTTTGGTAATCAGCATTAATTTATTAAGTTTTACAGAAATTTGGATTTGCCGCCAACTTAAAACGTGTTTTGAGCCCCCCAATCTCAAAAGCAAGTTTGACCTATCAGACGGTGCAGAACCAACAATCTCTCTGATTCAGTCGTGACTCACTCCCGCCACAATCTCACCACCTCATCAGTCATCCCCCTCTTTCTTTTCCAATTTCCATTTAACCCAACAATAATTATTTTAATTTAAAATAAAAAATCCGAATCCCATATCCAATTTCGGAATGTGGCGCCCTTTTTATTCCCCCTCAATTCACCAACCTTTTGGCGCGGTTGCCTCCCGTTGGATCAAATTTGTGGTTTCTTCCCCAACCGTGGGTATTTTCGTCATTTCCGTTTACCCGGGCTAGGGTTTCGCGTCTCGTTTATATAAGGAGTCGATTTTCAGATCAGCTGCGCGGCGCGTTTGAGTGTGTGTCGGTTTGATTCCTCATTTTTCCTTCTCGCGGCGCCGCTCTCTCTCACTACCTCTCATCCTTTCTCTCTCTACCTTCTCCCACCGCATGTCGGTTTAGTCTGCGTATTTAGCCTCATCATCCCAATCACCACACGCCTCCATTGCTAGCCTCCTCTGTTTTGCTCGCTCTTTTTTCACTGTGCTTTTTCGAAAAGCTGCTATAAGCACTTTCGGTCTCAGCTTCTGAGTTGTGATCGATCTCTTTCCTTCTTGTTCCTCTGTTTTTTTCCATAGCTTGGGTTCGCTGAGTCACTAAAGTTTCTTACTTGACCAGAAACCATTCGATCAAATTGATCGCTACCCAGTTCGATTTCCTACTCGTTCTCAACTGGGTTTGTCTCAGATCTTCATAATATCTCATACAGAATGTTGGATCCAATCGATAAAGTGAGTTTATTTGATGCAGAGCTTTCATTTGATCTGGGTTTTTATATTTTGATCCGGCTAGTTACTGATCGGATCGGGTTTCTGTGTTTTATGCAGGGATCGGAGTCAGAGGAAATGACTATCAAAACCCCAGATGCCGGTTCCTCGGAGGAAGGCTTTAAGAAAACCTGCGCCGACTGTGGAACCTCCAAAACCCCTCTGTGGAGAGGCGGTCCGGCGGGCCCAAAGGTCATTTCACAACCCATAGGCCCTTGATTATTTTTTAAATTCCTCTTTTGGGTTTTGATCTGATTCGTGTATTGTTTATGTTTTTCAGTCTCTCTGTAATGCGTGCGGGATCAGAAGCAGGAAGAAGAGGAGGGCTATTTTGGGATTAAACAAAGAAAATCCCAACGATAAAAGGGGCAAGAAGAACAAGCAGCTCGGCGACGGCTTGAAGCAGCGGCTGTTGGCTTTGGGAAGAGAGGTTTTGATGCAGCGATCGACGGTGGAGAGGCAGCAGAGGAAGCTCGGCGAGGAAGAACAAGCGGCGGTGCTGCTGATGGCCCTCTCATATGGCTCTGTTTATGCTTAGCCTATGTTCGGATTAATATCAAGCTATAAGTAATAAGTAATTAATTAGGGAGAAATGGCAATTCTAACCTCCATTTTTCAGTGTAATTTCACCCCCACCCCCTCCCGTTTTCTTGCCTCTTTTATTAGTGGAAATTTACTTTGTTCTTTATTTTTGAGAGTGATTGAGCAAATGTAAGAATTTTGGAAGATCTTGTTCTAATTTTGCTGACATAATTCTACTAGTTTCGGTGTTTGATGCTGTTTTCTCTAAATTTATGTATGTGGATTTTGCAAGAATTTTTTGTCGCTTTCATGCATGTTTCCCCTTTTGGCCCATCAACAAATACTAACCCACCAAGCATAAAGGTGGAAAATGAAAGCTCTCTCGTATTGGATGGGAATGTTTTCCTGCAAATTTTCCTTTTTGTTCTGTTTGGCAACTGAGAAAATTGGGTGAGAGTACAAGACTTTCGGAGGGAATTGAAAGATCATTTGGTACTTAAAAAGGGAGGAAGGAAATGAATTTTATGAACCAAGTAGAGGGAAATTCAGAATAAGATTTGATCTTTTCTTGGTTTCTAGAGGGAGAATTAGATCAAGTAGAGGGAAATTCAAAAGATTTTAGTATTCTTAGCAAGTGTTGACTGTATGATGCTCTATGCGACTTTTCAGGAAGATGCAACAAGAAAGAAATATCGATGGATAATTTAAAAAAAATCCATGTTACGGGGCAGGAGATTTGGACTTTTAGTCAACTTGATCAAACTTATCAAGTTTAATCACCCCGAACGAGCACCTGTATATTAATCAACTCGAAACCATTTAGCCTAAGGCTATCTCTAATGTGTTAGCCCCTAAAGTTAAAAGTTATATTTGGCTTCAAAAGTTATATTATTTTATTTTATGACATAAAAAATCATCATCGGCGTTCTCCTCGGGGATTCAACAAGTGCTTAAATAAAATCAAATTCATATTGTGATGAAGCTAATCGGGTTGAATGTACCCCTGAATGAAAAGATCATTTGATTCGGACCGTTAAAATTTGATCAAACGGTTACAATTATTATAATTTTTAGAGAAGTCCCTTGTTTGTAGCTTTCGGATCAAATTTCAACGGTCCGAATCATTTGATCCTTAAGCTCAAATTATTGCAATCCGGAGAGAATTCGGTTCCTAAATAGATAAAGCTGGCCATCAATATTTGAAACAATTATTTTTTTGTGTAATACATGCTTTGGCATTTGACTTCAAAGTCATATATAACTTCAAATTTTCAGATGCAGAGGAGAGTGATCAAGTCAAATATGAAGTCAAATATGAAATCAAATATGACTTTTAACTCTAAATTTTTTAACGCATTGGAGAAAGCCTAAATACCAAGTTAATTAGATGGAAAAAGGTGATTAACAAAAAGTATGAAATGCAGTGTCATGCATGCATGTAATTACTAATTTAGGTTTGATCATGATTGTTATATGATGAAGAAGCTAGATCCTTGTAGCGCCATAACTATTGGTGAAGAAGCCATTACTAGTTAGTCAGACTCATAATACAAAGACAGGAAATCAAAGGCTGGTACTTTTCTTTCCAAAAGCTAAATCCTGCAGTAACTTGTTTTATATTGTGAGCCACCCTATCAAGAAACGACGCCGTCACTGCCTGCCCCAGGCAGTACCATGTACTAATTTACTCCTACGTGCGTGTATATAGAAGGAAAAACTTCCTTCGTTAGAGAAGTTGAGCAGGATAATACTTGAATACAGTTTAAGTTCTTCTTCTTCTTCTTTTTTTGTATTTTTGTATTTTTTTTTATATTTTTTGAGAATGTTTGACTATCTAGATGTTTCGGGTTGACCTACACAAGTTGCATTTAATCCGCAATTGTAACGTGAGATATGTTAACTTGTTTCATGTAAATTAATATTTTGTTAGAGTAAAAAGTAGAAATATAGAGAATGATCTGAATGATGACTTTGAGGTATGACTTGAATCGTTTCCTTAAAGTGTTATTTGCCCCCACTCGAATGAGTTTGCTAAAGGGTTCTTGACAAGTTACTTCCAGGAAACAACAAAGTATGAAATATTCGATTAGCAAAACCGAATTGCTAAAGGGTTCTTGCCAAGTCATTTCCAGGAAACAACAAAGTATGAAATATTCGATTAGCAAAACTGAATTGTATTCCCTTAGAATTAACTAAAAAGAAATTGTATGAATGTGATGGAGAGAAAAGAGAGCAAGAAATGTAGAAATAAATTTCTGAAATTGTGTGTTAAACATTATGCCACAATAGGCATTTATAGGCATTAAGGCACCCGTTCATCGAGTCATTTCATTTTAGTTGAAGATATACAACTCTTCTTAAAAGTGTTGATCCAAAAGACATGTCTTCTATTTAGAATTTAAAAAAAATAAATATTGACTAATTATATCTATTAATTCTACTCATACAATTTAAGTAAGTATCATGTCTTTTAACCAAAACTTGCAACCATTCAAAAAGTATACAACCCTAAAAGGTTGAATAAAACACAACCTTTTGTAAGGTTGCTGCCCTTTCTGTGCGCACACACACATGCTGCACAACGCAGCCAAATCATATATATATATAAAATTTATATATTTATTATTGAAATCTCTAACATATTTTCCTTCTCATATTGTACATTTTGAATTGAAAACCACGAATGCATGCACACAATGTATAAAGATTATGCGCTTGGGACGGTTTGTTGTTGCCTAAAAATGTTCCAAGTTGACCATCTAGCTATTACGAGGAAGGAATGAAACGGTGAGAAAATTTGGATGAGCAGTTTTTGGTTTCGATTCGTAATGGAGCAAGAATGAAGTGGTGTAGGAGGAAGCAACGAAATGGCGAGAAAAGAAAATATGCATATGAATGAAATGGTGTGGAAGCATTTAGACTTAGTCTACTGAAGAGACGGGTATTTTTGTCATTTTTGTTGTGCAAGCCAAAAAAAGAGGGAAGGAGGAACAGTAAAACGGGAGGCATTTCCGTCTTTAAACTGTATTTAGGAACAATGTTTTTCTCATTGCGCTTTACCATATATAATTTCCTTGTTTTGTGACTTATGTCACGGTGGACATATATACATACAAGACTAAATCTATCAAAAGAATTAGTACAATATGTTTAAAGCTAAAGCGCAACAGCCAAATATGTTTCCCCGCTTTTATGTCAACACTAATACTATTATTTTAGACAACTTTGCTACTAGATGGTGCATGGTTAACTTAATATTCTTAATTACTTTTTGTTGCGTATTTAGCAGACCAGCATAAATATTCTATGATCTCTTTTTTTTTTCTTTTTTTTTTCCCTTGAACCAATTGAACTAAACGCATCATTTTAGTGTATCTCCAACAAAATCGAAAATACTCAATTCATGTTGAAATTTGTCACATAAATAACACATCTAAGCAACTTTTCTGTAATTGTGATCGTCATGTATGGAGAATCCTTTGAGTGCGGCAATACATGTTAGATGACGTGAAAACGCATATGACAAACCATTTGACGAACGCATGAAAAATGTGGCTCTACGAATGAAGCCACACAAGAATGCAAGAGGGTCCGGGTCCCCTCCACTCTCCAATTCCCTTTCTTTCTCCAGAAAAGGATCCTTGCCGGATCATTTTCCTGGGGATCTGGAGGATCCCATGATCATGGCTGTTCATCGTACATCGTATGGTCAGTTTTTATTAATTACTATTTATATTTAATTTTAAATTTTAAATTTTAAATGATTTCTGATCGCACGATGTACGATGAACGAACATGATCACGGAATCCTCCGAATCCCCAAGAAAATGATCGTCGCCCGATGCTTTTACTCTTTCTTCGTTAAACATGACCGACCCCTTTACACTACGGGGTCCCTCAAACTGTGAAATGCCCCTCTTGTTAAGCCCAACTAAAAAGACTTTAAAATTTGAGCAAG
The DNA here is from genome assembly GCF_916048215.2 of Malus sylvestris. Lineage (NCBI taxonomy): Eukaryota > Viridiplantae > Streptophyta > Magnoliopsida > Rosales > Rosaceae > Malus > Malus sylvestris. The sequence continues at coordinate 11,973,034 of NC_062275.1, forward strand.
ACATAAGGGCAAAAATGAGATCCTGGTCCAAGGCATTTTGGTCTGCAGTGGTTCAAGCTCAAAGCTCAATGTTTTGAGACAATCCCAAGTTTTGTGTTATAGAAAGATAGAAGTGGGCCTTATTCTTGATGATCAAGAGGCCCAATATTAAACCTTTGTACGTTTAAATGGAAAAGGTGAAAATAGTGAAGCTTTCATAATATCCAAATTGTCATTTTCTTATTAAAATTTCAGAAAAATAAAATAAAATACAAAATTATGGAGGGTGGTTAGTAAGTCCATTATTTTTCTTTAAAAAAAAGCCAATTACCACACGCGCAAACGTGTGGCAAGATGCTAGTATCGTTTAAAAATTACACTATTCAGATTTTATATGTAAAAAGTCATTTCTGCTTAATTAACACATATGCGAAGTATCTCACTTGAAATACTTCATGTTTACGTAACAATTTCTACGTCAAAAAATAATTTTTACATGTAATGAATCGAGTATTTTTTTTTTTTAAGCATTCATTTGTGATTATTACTATTATTTCTTCATATAACTATTTAACCACAGAAGAATCATGCATATGTCTTCTAGTGCAGGTTCAATTCTAATCTATTCTACAATGTAGAGAGAGTGGCAATCTCTATCCTACCTATTTCCTGTGTGAGTGCTCGAGCCTAGGATGCCATATGCCAACTTGGCTGGACCCCCAACCCAAAACCCATTGGAATACGTGCCCTCATGCTAACTGTTCCCCACACTTCTACTGATCCATACAACACATTGCTTGCCCTTTTATTTGTCCCTTTAATTCTCACTTGAGCCACCATCCAAAATCCCTAAATCTGCTGCTGACTTGTTTACAAATCACCACATCTTTCTGCATTTTATCAATCTCATTTATCTTCCCTTTTCTTTTAAGGTCACACATTTTCAATTTATTCATTCACAAAGCGGGTTTGTATTCGGTAGTGCAGTCTACTAAGTAGTATGAACTATTGAAGAAAAATTGTTAAAAAAGATTGGAAAATTATAACCCATTGAAGAAAAGGGAAAGTTTGTTAATTTAGCAGAAATGGTCAGCCAGATTTTGATCTCCAAAATCTATTTATTTTTTATTTTCAATAGGGGTGGGTTCGAAAAACTGAAAAATAAAAAACGAATTGAAAATAAAAAATCAAACCGAAAGTATTGGTTTGGTTTCGATTTCAGTGGTCCAAAAATCAAACCAAAGGCATTCATGGAGTCTATTCCGAGAACCTACAACAAAGGCATTCATGGAGTCTATTCGGAAAACTTTCTCTCCCTTGTGAGAGCTTTCTTGTGCCACTCTACCATTTCGATTGTGACGAATTAATGCTCACCCACCTTCGTCCAAACCTACCTGGGAACTTCATTAATTATACCCTGGTTTAACCGAACTTGATACCTCTGTTTGGTTTCATATTTATGCCTTCACCAACTTTGGGCTGGGTATTTATGTGGCTTTATAAGGAAATATATCCCCAACCACCAGATTTGAAAATGTGGGGGATGAATGCGAACCAACTCGTACTTCTGAATTTATTGTGAAGGTTTCGAGCCTTTATGCCAAGGAAAAAGACCAAAAACATTTGTATTACACACATTCTGTGCTGTGGGGCTTCTGGGTAAGAATCCTTATCTGTATTGGGTACCTATTGGAGTACAAGGATTATTCCATCTGGTGAAAGTGAAAGGTATGCAGAAACAGTCTTGGGTGTGTTTTGTACTACTTGTCTTCTTTTGTCGATTTACTTGTCTGGAGATGGATCAAGCAGGGGTGGAAGATTTGGTGGTATGACTGGAAGAGTCTTTGGAGATCTCAAGTATGGAGCAAGAGGTGAAGCTAGTGGGAGCAGCTCTGACTGATAAACCCCTGAATAAGTGAGGTGTCAAGAATATTCTCATGAGCTTAAGGAAAGAGATTGGGGAGGCAAAAATCAACTAGGTCCAAGGAAATACGTTTATCATCATCGATAAATATGAAGATACATCAAATCAAATCATTGACTTGGTTCCTTAGGCGGTTATGAACCAAAATTTCTCAGTAAAACGATGGCCTAGCGATTGTTCTCTGGAGGAAATTAAGCTGGAGGTGGTCCCGTTCTGGGTGCAAATCAGAGGTCTTCCCTTAAACTTGTGCACGGAGGCCAGTGCAAGGAGATTATCAGATGAGATGGGCGAATTCTTGGAGATAGAGAATTTGGAGAAGGCAATGGGCTTTTACGGGTAAAGATTCTGGTGGATACCGTGAAACCCTTGATTACATGGTGTTGGCTTCCAAGATCGGGGGAGATTGACTCCTGGGTAGAATTTTGATATGAACGCCTACAAGACTTTTGCTACAAATGTGGAAAAATAGGCCATGTCAATCTCAAATGTTCTTCCTAACCAACCCGTGGTGGCTCGGCAGGCTTTAGCAAGTAGACGAGGGCTAAGCGGCCTCGTGATGCCCAGGAGAACCAACACATAAACTTCGTGATACTGGGAGAACGACGGTAAGCCGGTTCAGTGCGGGGGAGCTCTAAGGCTGGCTATCAGGGTTCATGTGGGAACGATAGGCACCAGGCGTATGAACAGAAGGCGTATGGGGAAGTCTCACCTGACACACAAATGGTGGGCAATGAGGAGGCACATAACCCAATAGGGTCTGAACTTGAAACATTACTTATTGGCAGCTCTTGCAACAGATAGCATAAATGAGTTATGAATGTGACAATTGGTAGGTCAATCCTACGTATAGCTCATAAATTCTTGGTGGAAAAAGAGGGCTATGGGGACAACCATAATTTCTATCTAGATCCCCGACACCAAGCAAAAGGGAGAAAAGGTGATCATACGAGAGCTGGACGGGAGTAGTGATTTGAATAGGCCTATAATACATGACAGGCTTAGGATGAGGGATAGATTATTAATTGGGGGCCAACCTGATAGCCCAAGTAGGCCAGGGATCTTTGTAGATCTTTCTACATCTCTGTCTCTTGCCACGATGGATAACACTTTCACAATGAACTCTAGTTCTCCATTGCCTGGAAACATATTTGAAGACTTGGGTTTGAAGAGAAACCTTGGAAAAAACGAGGGGCTCTCTAAGTTGAAAACCAAAGTCATGAGGTTTCTCGGGGGCTCGTGGGGGTAAAAAGATAAGTCATTTTGATGGAATTCCCCTGCAGGAATAGTGGTACGCGGTGGAGAAGGCGATTTTAGCGGAGGATGAGCTTCAAAATGTACCGATTACAGAGGAGGATAACATCTAGGATTATTTGAATGGTGCTGTGAAAGTGGAAATGAAGGCGCTCAATGCACGAATGGCCGGGAAAAAACCCGGGGTGGTGGCGGCTGGCCTAAATCAGCCCCAAAATTGCCATGATTTACTTATTATGGAATTGTTGTGGTCTCGGGTCGCACACGGTAATAATAGCTCTATTGTCACACCCTGACCCGGGCTTCATCACACCCCGATCTTTACTCCACCGTAGCAGGATATTGTCCACTTTGGGCCCCAACCACACCCTCACGGTTTTGTTTCTGGGAACTCATGTGAGCAGAACTTCCCAGTGGGTCATCCATCCTAAGAATGCTCTGGCTCATTTCTCGCTTAACTTCGAAGTTCTTACGGAACTCGAAGCCAGTGAGCTCCCAAAATGTCTCGTGTTAATTGGAGATGGGTATGTACATATAAGGCATATAAGATCCATTCCCCTGGGCGATTTGAGATCTAACATCTACACAGGCTTATAAGAAGGCATAAACTATCTGTGGTGTTTCTATATGAGAATAAGATGCAATGCCACAAATTAGAAGGAGTAAGAATGAAGATGTGATATAGTCAGGGGGTTTAATGTCCCTCCAATTAGAGCGGTTGAGGGGAGGGTTAAGCTTATGGTGGCATGAGCCAACTGAAATTCAGATTTTGTTGTTAACAAAAAACATTATTCGTACATCCATGAGGGAATCTGGGAATTGTGATTGGATCCAGGCATCTTGGATTTATGGTAACCCATATCGCACGGAAAATAAGGGTATTGGAAATGGCTCTCTACGATTTTGGTGTCTACGGAGTGTCCATGGTTTTGCGGGGGTGACTTAACTGATATTGTGGGAGTTTGAGAAAATGGGAGGTTGTGATGATTTTCATACTAGACCACGTTTCTTACATGAATTCATGACAAATATGAAGATGATTGACCTTGGCTTTTATAGGCCAAAATATACTTGGAGGGGTACTAGGAATAATAGCCTTGTCCAAGAAAGGCTTAATCCTGACCTTGTCAATGGCTGCTAGCAGGTTAGATGACCCTCGACTTCGATCACCCATGGCATCGTGAAGGGTTCTGACCACTGCCCTGTTATTGTCAACATAAAGCCTTTGAATGCTAAAAGGAAAAAATTATTTAGATTCGAGGCTTTTTGGCTTGTTGAGGATAAGTGTCAGGAGGTAATTCAGCGAAGTTAAAGCATTGGTGATGGGGGGGACCTATGTTGATGGGTGGTTGCGACGCCTAAATTCGTGTAAAGGTAACCTTTTGAACTAGAGTAGGCAGATGTTTAGTGGTGGCCGAGAGGAGATTGGGGCTCAATTAAATCGGCTGGAGCAGCTTTAAAACAATTGGGAGGCAAATGTTGAGGAGATTCGATCTCTCTCTGGTCTAATTGATAAGTTGGAGGCAATAGACAAAATGTTTTGGTGGCAACGTTCTCGTGTTAAATGGTTGCAGGATGAGGACTTTAACTCTAGGTTTTTTTCACCAGACAACCATTCAACGTCGGCACTTCAACAAGATAGGGAAGCTGCAAGATGCTCAAGGGGAGTGGAAGGAAGACATTGTGGGCATTAATAGAGTTATCAATGAGCACTTCACTTGCCTCTTTACCTCTAAGGGTCAGAGGGAGTGGGGATCGGTCCTAGAATCTGTTCGAACCTCCGTCTAGGAGGAAATGAACTCACTTCAGACCTATTGTTTTGGAAGAGATTAAAGATGCGATTTTCCAAATGGGTGGAATGAAGACACTTGGCCCGGACGGGTTCCATGGAGTTTTCTACCATTCCTTTTGGGATATTATTGCAGATGATATGAATGGGTTGGTGTAGGATTTTACAATGAGGCAGAAGAGTCCCAGAAGGCTCAATTCCACTCGTGTTGTCCTTATTTCTTAAGATGGCGAATCCTGTGACAGTGGGCCAATATCGTCCGATTAGCCTATGCAACTACTCCTACAAGATTTTTTCAAAATTGTTAGTTAACCGGTTGAAACCTTGGCTTCCTATGCTTATTTCTCCTTCACAAAATACTTTTGTTGAGGGCAGACAAATACAAGATAATATTCTTTTAGCACATAAGGTTTTCCACTTCCTCAAGCTAAGGAAAATTATGACGAAGTTCGAGCTGGCAATGAAAATTGACATAAACAAGGCATATGATAGGATTAAGTGGGACTTCCTCAAGACAATCATGGTTCGGATTAGGTTTCATATGTGGTGGATAAATATGGTGAAGGGGTGCGTCTCTTTTGTTGACTTTTCTATCCTTATCAACAGCCAACCAGGGAAACGCTTCAAACCATCCCGTGGTATTCGACAAGGGGATCCTCTCTCTCTGTACTTGTTCTTTATTGTTATGAATGTTCTTTCGTGCCCAATCTAATGGGTGGTCGACGGAAGGTTCCTTGAGGGTGTTAAGATCAGTATGAATGAACCTCTTCTTTCCTATTTGATGTTTGCTAATGACACCCCAATATTTTTAAATGTCTCTCTGTTAAACTGCCAGAATATTGTCTAAATCCTTAATGTTAATTATTTGGCATTGGGATAGGAAGTGAGCATATAAAAATCCTCTATATTTTTTTAGGCTAACACCTTGACCAAACTTCTGGAGGAATTGTACAATATTTTGGGAATGTTGCAGGTGGTGGACCAGGGTAATTATTGGGTATCCCGACAGTCTGGAAAATGTCTAAACATGAGGCTCTAACCTTTGTAAAAGATAGGGTGATGGCTAAGATTTAGGGCTGGAAGCAAAGTTTTCTCTCCCAAGCCAACAAGGAAGTTTTAATCAAAGATGTTACTCAAGCCATTCTTGCCTACCCAATGAATATCTTTTGTTTCCCCGACAATATCTGCAATGATATTGACTTTGTTGTTGCTAATTTTTGGTGGGGGTAAAAGGTGGGAGAAATGAAGATCTACAGGGTAAGTCGTGAGTCTCTAGGATTGCTCAAACAGGAAAGGGTATAGGATTCAGGAACCTAAAAGGATTTAATCTAGGATTATTGGCTAAGCAATGTTGGCGTCTCATTCACAATCCCGACTTACTTTGGGCCCAAGTTATCAAAGAGCGATATTTTTCCAATTGCTCATTCTTTAAGGTCAGAAATGGGGTAGGTCCTCTTGGGCTTGGGCTAGTCTCCTCGAGGGCAGATATATTATCGCTAAGGGAGCTCACTGGAAAATTATGAGTGGTGAGCATACTCGGCTTTAGGTTGATCGATGGATCCTGTCCTTGGCTTCTAGGCACCATGTTCTGGTTTCGGGGGTCTGCATGGATCTCTCACGTCGAGTCTCTTCTATTATTGATCATTCTTCTCGGGATTGGTAGTTGGATTCCATAGAAATGGAAATGGCGGAAGGAGATAAAAGGACAGTCTTGGATACGCCGATCAATGTTGTTGGGCGCAATGATAAATTGGTTTGGTCGACTGATAGAAGGGGACGATACACAGTCAAATCTGGGTATTATTGGGTCCATAACATCAATCGCCGGTCTCAGAGTCTTTGTCTTTCCTCCTCATCAATTGTTGATTTGAGGGTGTGGAAGTGTATATGGAATATTCTGATCTTTCCCAAAATTAAGAACTTATTGTGGAAGACTCTTCAAGGGGGCTACTACTACGAAGATGAATTTATTTCGACGAAGGTGTGCCTCTTCCCCTATTTGTCCTTTGTGTTCCGAGACGGATGAATCTATTGAACATATTTTACTAATTTGCCCTTGGGTGGACCAGGTTTGGTTTGGGGGTGCTTTGGGCTTCAGATTGATAATGATTCGGTGTCTGCACTCCACTCATCGCTCTAACGTATTTGGAATGATCACACGGGACCAGTAGAGGATAAGAGGATACTCATGTCATACGTTGCGTTTACTTGTTGGTCCATTTGAAAGGCAAGGAATGATGCGATTTTTAACTCATGGCAACCCTCCCCATCGCGAACTGTGCTCACCATTTCCCTTGCTGCTTCATCCTTCCTGGAAGCTTGCTCGAGGGTTGGTAGTGGGCCGGTTTCGTTGAGTCCACGCGTCCGTATCAATACCCCTTAGTCTCTTCCTGGGCAAGGTGCAATTAATGTGGATGCTAGTTGGAAATGGGTGGATGGGTATTGCCATATTGATGTCGTGATGCGGGATTCAACCTCTTACTGCTTGGTGGTACGTAGTAAGAAGATTTGTGCATCAAGCGTTTTGGCTGCGAAGGTGATGGGTGTTTTGGAGGGATGTGTGATGGCGAGACAATGAGGCTTCCATAGTATTGTGGTGGAATCTGACTCCAATGAGATAATATCATGGCTAAATGGATGCATTGACCATGGATATTGGGAGGTATTTCCGGTGTTGTGTGATATTTGTGGGGTTGGCAAGGCCTTCAATTCGTGTGTCTGGTCTTGGGTGCCAAGATCAGCCAATGAAGCAGTGGATTATGTAGCGTTGCATGCTAGTTTGAAGTTGAGCGACTTAGTCTAGGTTCAACGACCCCCATCTTCGTTTGTCCGTATTCTGAACAAGGATGGGCTACCATGCCCTTAAAGCTAGCTTTTGTTTAAGTGGGTCTGAGGGTGACACGTGTACTCCTCCGTGTCGTAGTTTATTTCCTTTATTCTTTGCTTTCATGTCTGATGTTGTTAACCTTGTGTGGCTTTTTGTACTCTCTTTGGCTTTAGCCCTAGTTAATGATATTTCTAGTTTCCAAAAAAAAAAAAAAACTGAATAAACCTAAAACTGCGTCGTTTGTACTTACCCTGTAACCCTAAACACCTAATACTGTTGTACGCTCGTTCACTTCTGACTCCTCACTCTCTACACTCCACGACAACAAGTCCAACCCCTCCTCCTCGACTGCAACCACCCTCTTTGACTCACCCGGGCTCCTTCGCTGATACACTCTCTCTCTCCCCTCCCCAATCTTTCTCATCGATCAAAGGCTCATAGCTTTGCATTGTGTTGCCCTTACATACTTCTCTCCTCTTGTCGATTTGCACCATTACCCCCAACACAAAAAGAAAGTTCCATCCGTTCAACCTTCTCTCGATCCGTGATCACCATTTTCACAGTCGCCTTTTTTTCTCTCTGTTTAATCGATTATTGATTTGTTTTTCGTTTTCTATTTGTGTTTTACCGAAACCGAACCCACCACTATTTTTCAGTCAAAGAAAAGAAAGCACTCTGAGGCGTTCCTGTTATTGGTATAAAGAAGGCAACGCATGATGCACCCTTTTGCACATGGAGTTAGGAAAAAGAGAAGACTATGGCACCCTTCAAGAATATAAGGGTGTCACGCGGTCAAACATGTAGGGTAAGTTAATAAAACGTTATCACGTTGACACGAGTGAGGCCAGATCAACCATACAATAAAATATATAGTTTTTGCGTGTGTGAGAGAGAATGGGGCCAAAGAAAGAACACAATGCCCCCACTGATTTTTTTTCTCATGACACACCACATTCATCAGAAAAGCGTAGTGAAAAGAGGCCTATCGAGCACAAAGTTTTTTCTTTGTGATGCTCAAACCTTCTTTTCTGTTCCTTTTTTCCAGCAGAGGAAGAAACAGATGCCTCATGACTCATCAGTGACTTAGTTGCTAAGCTGCTTAATCAAATCAGAAACTCGTGTCAGAAAGAACAGCATCTTCCACATCTTTTGCATACTATTCCGGTTCAAAGAAGCTAGAAAGCAATGATCTTAAAGATTATTCTCAAGTACAGTCGCCCAAACGCGCATGGGTGACTCCAAGGTGTACATGCATGCGAACGTGGACGACTGACCTAAAATGCGTCTAGAGATATGAACTCATCATGCTTGGAATTGGAAGTTCTGAGAGATATCATACATCATCTCTAATTAGGAGCGATATGGACTCAGCTCAACTCTTTAATCGAGCACTGTGCTAAATACTATGTCCCAAATATTTAAATGATCAAAAGCAGTCGGTGAGCCAGAGGTGCATTGCACTTCGGAAGCTGGAAGGGGTATTTTTTAACATGCATTGGGATGAACTATACCAACATAATTTTTAGCGTTAGATCATTAGTCGAGGATCTAATAAACATTATCTAACTGCCAACGAGGTATGTAAATAGGATACACCGAACCATAATTAGAAATTTTGAGTGCCAAACCATTAAAAAAATGGAATTACAAAACTTGGGATGCGAAGGTGCGTACCAATTATGGGTCCCCATATTGTTAATTTGTGTAAAGAAGAACATCAGGTACCCCCTTGGAACCCAATTGTTAATACCAATTGCCCTTTTTTTTAATTTTTGTGTCAAAGATAATCTTGCATAAAATCAGGTACCCTCACTTATTATATCAATAAGTGTACTCTCACTCCGCAGACAAATATTATAAACTTAAAATATCAGAGAAGGAATAAGTAATGTATACCGAGCTCAACAGTCTCAAATTATGTTAAAAGATCATGTATCGAAGGAAGAACATCGACGTTATCAATACAAATTTCAATGAATTTCTATCGAGCTAATGCAAATTATTAGCAAAAAATGATTAACATTTTACTTTATTTTCATAATCATATTAACCATATAACAATAGGTACAAATTGGCCACCAAATTACAACAGATCATCGTTATAATTCAGACAGATAAATTAAGGCAGAAGAGAAAAATCAAAGAGAGATGAAGAGAGAGAGAGTTTTTACTTCCCATCCGTATTCTTTCAGCTTTAATTTCGAGTGTCAGGGCACAGAAACACCTGTTCCTCAAGGGCATTTTCGGAAATGTGAAACCAGCAGTAGGCAACTCGCATCTCTCTGTCTTCGATTTCTTCCTCTTCGGTTGTTTGCTCGGTCGAAGATCTGTGAATCTGCCGCCACATTATTAATTCCACCTTCCTTTTCCGTTTACTTGTTCGTCAAAGCAAACAGAGAACAACAGAAAACAGAGCAGCACTGTAAACTAGTGGGTGGCTAGCCACCAGCTGAACTGAGCCGGATGACGTATGCGGAGGAGGGTTATAGTAGTAAAACGGAAAGTATGGCACAATTGGATTCGGCGGCGGCGGCACTGGGTAGTTCTGGCCCTTCGGCGGCGGATAAAACGCACCCCCGCCACCCCCGCTGCCGCCTTGTGGTGGCGGGTAGTAGTAGTAAGTGGGCTGGGAGGGTGGCGGAGGAGAGTAGTACGTGGTTCCGGAGCTCGGTGGTGCCGGAGGCGGCGGACAGTTTGAGGATGAGGATGAGGATGGCGGAGAAGGCGGCGGAGATGATGGCGGAGAAGGAGGGGGAGGAGATGGCGGAGGAGGGGATGGCACTTGGCCACATGGGTTATCGCAGACGGAGCACATTTCGCATTCGATCTGCTCCTTGGAGATCACTTTGGGCTTCGGCAGCGGCGAAGAAAGCGTTGTGGTTGCGACGGTGAGTAGAAGCAGAAGCATGAAAGAGAAGTGGGCATGATGAGTAATTTTCATGGTTAGCTGAGAAAGATGGAGAAACACAAGAAGAAAAAGGCGATGAAAAACGGTGGGTGTTTTTGAGAAATGGCCAAATGGAGTGGGGGAGGGGGGAGAGTGGAGGAGTGAGAGTGTTGAGGGACTTTAAGAGAGTGGGAGGGGGGTGTATGTACGTAGTAAATGTGTCTTGTCTTTGTAGCCTACACCACATCCTTTTGGAAGAGTGGGTTTAAATAAGGGGTATGTACAAAGAGCAAAGTGTAGAGCTAGAGGGGAAGTGGGGAGCTTCAAATTGTAAAAAGGAGACACCGAAACAACGCGGTTTTACTTTCACAGAAAGTGGCCTAATGTTATCGGCGGACGTTTAGGGCAAAAGTCCAGAATTTGAGGTTAATGATTAGGTAATAGATGGGCGGTGGGGGTGGGGATGCCTTTGATTTGTAGGGGGGTATCCCTAGTCCTGAATTTCGGCATAAGTATAGGTAAAGTGACGTGTATAACATTTTTTCAGTTACATGGAGTGTATTATCCTAATGCCATTAACTGACATGCGACGAAATGAATGTGCAATCAGAGTTGTTAAGAGTTTTTAAGAAGCTGACAAGTGAAAAGATGTAGACCTATATAAACACATCCGATGTTATGTTGAGTTGAGGCCTATTTTGTTTTCATCGCACTGGAGAGACGGATGCATTAGTTTTTTGGCCTAGCATTCACATTTTTAATGTGCCTCTTTACTTGTGAACTTATTTAATCTTAATACTTGAACAACACATATTAAATAACGCGTGAGCACATGAACTAATGAGTTCAATACGTAATTATAAAACGTGAGTATCTAACTCAAAATTAATATATTGCACAAAGAAAAGCAATGATTTTGTGTTGAAATGTTGGGTATCTCCCTTTGAAAAATGTTAAGAAGATTAAAATTTTAAACTAAATTTGCAAACCTAATTACGTGTTACCAATAGGAAATAAGCACATCAATAAATATGTAAGTAATAATTCAATCATCACATCTAGATCATTTGTTTGAGAAATCCTTTTGGTTCAGTATGGTACCTGGTTAATTAGTCGCTAATAACCATGCTTGTGAGTAATGAGCTGGGTTAAAAAGTAAAAGGAAACGATTGAAAGCTTGAGGAATTGTCAGAGTCATTGTCGTTGGGCTTGACTTGTACAGAGACGTTCATACGTGGAAGGATGAAATTTTTTGAGACGCAGACGTAATCAAGACGCAAGCTCCACGTGGTGTGCATGGATTTTTTTACTGGTATTCAGCCAAATATGCGTACTACACCGAATACTATTGCACTAGAGAATGATATATATCTGCATTTGGCTTTCTTGTTTTTGCGATCGACAAAAGTACGATCAGCAAAGCTTGGCGGCTACTGCAAATGCATAATGGATATGTTTGTGTGTGTGTGTCTAAATATATGGGTGTGCCATCCACGCATATCTTTTTACTTTTCACACATATTTTGTTAATTTCTGTCTGTTGATCTTCTTCAATTCATTCGATTTGATAGCCGAAAATTAGAAGAGTGTGTGAGAAGTAAAAAATGGTATGTGGATATGACATCCATATATATATATATATAGGAAAAATTAGTATCCGGTCTCTAGTTCTTACTGTTTATTAACTAAGACCTTATTAGTTATCAAATTTTGATTCAAGTCCCTAGCATTAATGTGATAATCAATTTACATGTTTATTATATAATTTTTTAATATAAAAATTAGTAATTAATTTAGGGTTTAATACTCACACCTCTATTAAACTTCTAATTAATTTTCAATTCAAACATTTCCAAAATAATAAAAAAATAAATTAAATTAAGTTTGTACCTATTAGTTTTTTTATATATATAAAAAGATTCTTAATTTTTAATCTTAAATGTATCCATTCATATAATTTTTCAATTTTTTTAATCTTAAATGTACCCATTCTCAAATATATCAATTTGTTATATGTAAAATGCACCCTTTTTTAATATAAAATCCATTCAATTTTTTTAATCCATGTTTAAACTTATATGGGTACATTCTTTTTCGTTGATTTGAGAATGTATCCATGTTTTGGTACAATAACTTTTTTTGTTAATTTTGGTTAATGTACCCATACATATATGTATACACACACACACAATATAATAGAGAGTATAATTTATATTTTATTATTTTTAATCCCATAAATTATGGGTTTTATTTAAAATCTCATTAATATAAACAATTACAAATTTCAATTTTTAATTTTTAATTTAAAAAATATAGTAACTTACATTATTAAATTAATGTCAGGGACATCAATCAAAAACTAAAAACTAACAAGGTTTCAATCAAAGAATATTGATAGGGACCGCATCTAAAGTGTCCCATATATATATACACACACACACATACACACACACACATACACACACATGCTATTTAAGAGAAAATGATCTCTATTTTTGGAGAGATTTTTCAATGTGACAGGCACACGAGGTGGTACACCACGTGTCACTATACAAATGATGAGATATGTGTGTTAAAAAGTTAATAACTTAAAAAATAAAAATTTCCACCACTTATATAAAAACACACGGCGTACCACCTGCGTTCCTGTCACAATAAAAATTTCTCCTATTTTTGGGCTTCTCAACACGCTTTTATTAAATGAGATCGTACAGCTACACGTGCAATTCTTATTTTTCTTAAAAAAATGAAAATTCTATCTCTTAAACCAACTCCAACCCTTGGAATAAAACTCAAATTTTAGGTTATAAACTTATTCAAACTTGCTCCAACTCCAAAACTCATTTATGGGGCAAATTTAGCCCAGGATTCCTCCTGAGGATTGGCCCACTATATATGTGTATTATTTTTTTAGTTTTATATTTATAAATTCATTGAATTCAACGGCTAAAATCTAATATGATCTAATTCAACAGTAAAAAAAAAAGATCTAACGGTCCAAATTTAAATCCAACGTCTAAAGTAATTAAAAAAATTTATTTTCTGTGTTTCATAATCTTTCATAGTGTTCTACGAGTTTCATAATGTCAATTTAGTGAATTTTCAATATTTATCGGAATCTAAATATTTTTAGGTTAAAATATTCATAAAATTAAATTATGATAGTGTACATATATAATTTTTTTTAAAAGGTTACTTTAAGAAAAAATTATCCTAAATTCATTCTTTAATAATCTTGGGCTAAAAATTTAACTCGTAAGGGTTGGAGGAGAAAAATTGTTTATGGGTTAAAACCTAAATTTTATAGGTTAAACATTTTAAGTTTTAACCCAATGATTGGAGATGATCTTGGAATGTTTGTTCGTATATATACACATGTATATATAATTAAAAAGCTGCATGGTCAATGGAACATCACATACATTCTTAATCTGGTATAAAATGGAGGAGAAAGATTAAATTTGTCTAAGTTATACACGTAGGAACAACATTGTATTATATCTATATACATGTTCATATTCGACAGAATACAAAATACTTCTTGACAAGAAATAAGTGATAAGGAATGAGTTGTTAAAGAGCACATAGATATGGGCCAGCTGGCATCGCAGAAAATAAAGAGATTCGGCTCTTTTTGGTTCGAAAATTGATAAATTAGATTGTTATTATTTAAGTTGGGTTATTACTCAGCTAATTAGCTCTTATACCATTTTTTTTCCCACCGACCAATGAGTAATTAGGGTTAAGAGGTCGAGTAATTTCAGAGTCCCCATTTAGTAATTAATGTTGGATAAGTAATAATAATAATAATAATGCATGCAGTGCAGGTCGATCACATGGCCACCAGCAATATGGGTGAGTGCACTGATGCATTTTTCACGCGGCTAACTATAAGTGCACAGAAATAAACAAACAGGAACCCGATTCTTCTGCATAACTTAAATATAATAAAATGCTTCACCATCACGGAATTTCTCTCTTGATGTTAATCAAAACACCGAGAAATATACGAAATTTATAACTCAAATGATTAAGAATCATTATTTTTTTATCCGAAATCTTGTGTTTGATTTCTGTGCAATGAGTTGGCATGACTGGGAGGGAAATGAATGAGCCTCTCTTGCCATTGGTGCCAACCGACGAACAACCAACTTCTTAGGCTAAGATAAATTCCTATGAATTTACATAAATGTTACTGGTAAATAATTATTCTCAATAGGTTTTTAATTTTTAATTTATAATTTAATCAAATCAACATATATTTTGTGCCATGCATGTAATATGTATTTTGGAAATATTATAAGATCACAATCTCCACATGGAACTTTCCAGCTGGCTGTTTGAGTGGACAATTAGTGGTCACAAAACATTAAAAAATAATGCCCTTCTCCTTTACCAAATTAACTCCGGTGGAGCAACTAGTCTATACAAAGATCATTGAAAGATGTCGGCCCTTTTGTCTCTTTAGTTTCATCTCGATGTATAAGTATTAAGTGGAAATACTAACCATGTTTGCATTCCAACAAAAAGAAAAACCATGTTTAACATTCTTTAATTACTTGTTATAATGCGCGTAAATTTAAGTTTAGTCAAGTTAGTTAGATAGTAGCGTATTTTATTGTTTGCATAAAAGTTCGAATTCCCGTCCCCATGATTTAAATAATTTAAATATAATACTATCATTTGTTAAAAAAAAAATGCTGATGAGACTCTCCATAAACTCTATACCCTTCATATTTTTGGCACAATGTTACGACAAGAGTTAACATTTAACTGTGAGATAGCAAAAAATTCATACAAAAAATATTCTACTTTTGAAAGAGTTCCCTCAACATTTTTTTAAAAAAAGGCATGCAGTGGAATATATTGCTAGTTCAGATTTGCTGGTATTACAAGGGTTTCAAAAGAATCCCAACCCGGCCAGTACTTTCTAATTAAAGGTAAAAAGATCATGATGTGCATATTAAATTCTAATTAGAAAATGAAAATTAATGTTTAATTACAAAAAGCTTCAAATATAAAATTGAAAGAATCTTGGACTTCACTGATCGTGATCACCTTTTGACTTTTGTTATTTTCTTAATGGCCTGTAGCTTCTACGTACTTCGCCTCAAGAGTGTGAATCATGATATAAAATAACTAATTACCTTCTTAAGTTCTTACAAGTGTGAAATATAGCCTAGTTTGATGCCAAATCCAAAATCCAAAACCCGGGTAATTCTTACTTCATATATAGGTTGGTTCAGTTACACTTGCAAACCAAAAAAAGGCATGATCATCACACTTCAAGTAAATAGTAAATAAGTAATAAATATTATACTCACATAAAAATATACTTTAAATACGTGCAAAAACCTCTCAAGAGCACGGATGCAAACTAAATAAGAGCAAATTGTGATTATACACCTTGTCTAATTGCCATTAGCGTTGTAATACGTACATCACTTCATGAAATCATAGGATTATGCATGAAAATTAAATATTCCGATCCAAAAGTGAGTTACTAATTGGCCCCTCTACCTTGACATTGATTAAGCAAGCATCTCTCATAGGCTTTCAAACAAAAGTGAAAAGGGGACCTCGATCGATTTGATCATGCATATACTTATCGGACAAGGTAGTTGCATGTGTGGTAGGCAGTCTCACTTGCTATAATATTCTTGGCCCCTTTTGATTTCTTTGAAGAGAACTTCATTCACGCTTTATTCTCAAACCACATGCCTAGTATAGTAACATGATGCATTATTTTTAATCAATTATATGTGAGTGGTTGGCGGCCATTGATAGATGTTACTAACGTTCACTATCCTAAAAATCTCCGCCTAGCTCCACCTAGGCCTCGCCTAAATGCTAGGCAGTTAGCCACTGTCCCGATTAATCACTAGGCGTTTGAAAATTAAGAAGGGCGCCTAGACCTGCATAAGCCCCCGCCTAGTCGTCCTGACTAAAGCTTAGCGTCTTTTATAACCTTGCTAATGTTGCACATTAAGAATTGGCAGTGGGTTGATTGATACCACTAAACAAAACCACATTCAGGCTAGCCCATCTTGTAATAAACTCTTGGTTCAATCCTTGATTGATACATAAGAGTTACTCGTTCACATGCATACAAACGGTTGACGATTGAGAAATTGATGTTAGTTGTGTGTGTAAGTAAATCTTTTGTTTTAAAAGGATTGTGTTTGATCAACGGACTAATAGACAAGAGAACTTTTTCTTTACAATTGTAATATCCGTTTGTGTGTATGCAAAAAACTCACGTGAGCGGATATATAGTAATGATGACGTAATAGATTTCCTTGTTTGCTATTATGTCCTAATCACCATTTAATTCGCTGGTGGAATGAGAGGTCAATTTTAATGAGTTAATGCATTCCACTAAGGTAGATTTGTCCCAAATCATAAAAGTGTTATTGTTCTCCTTCAAGTTCAATAGTTGATGTCCGTTTTTAGTGTTAACTAGCTAAAGGTTGACCCTTGTGAGTTGACGGCCGTTGAGTGTCTTATAGAGAGGTCTCATGTGATGTAATGTCTAACTCTTCTGTCTGTTCATCTTCTAACCCTAGTACTAACACTGTAGCATAATCAATAGTTTTTTAGGTGTACAACTTGAGATGCACGTGGTCGAATGGTAGATATAGGATGTTGGCTATCTACTATGTGTCTCGGATTTAAAACTTGCTCTCTTCTTAATTATTGTAGTAGTTTTGAACAGTTGCAGAGCCAACATGGAGACATTGGCTGCCACTGACCCCAACCACTTCGAATATCTCCCGTTTGAATTTTTATATGACCATGTAATAGCTAAGAAAAGCAAAATAGAGAGACCATTTATTAATATTTTTTAATTAAAACATACCAAAACTACTGCCTATCTACAATAGGTATAGCTTTTTTAGTGATCACCATTGTGAAGGATTCACATCGTGTGGAAAATCAATGATTGAATGATAATTTGGTTGTATACAATGAAAAATGAATGAAAGTCAATGGTCGAATAATAACTTGGTTATATGTAATGAAAAGTGTATTTGATTCTATTGTAAATGATGTTGTGATACGATGTTTTAAAATATGAGAATATGTCGTTGCCAATTAGAAATAAAAGTATATTTAGTTTTTGTAAGCTTCTTATTCGTGCCTCATTATTGTAAATTTCTAACTTTGCCATTGGTTTCGAATCCTCTCCCTCCCCCTAAAAATAATAATAACAGCCTTTTTATGGGGGGGGGGAATAAAAAGGTATATAACTTGAGATTAGTATAATTTTACGACAAAATTTTCTTTCAGTTGATGGTCATAACAAACCTCTTACATCCAAGGGTCCAAACAAAATCTCATAATTGGATGGTTATTGTTTAATCAAATAATTATTTAATCTAAGCTATTGGGGATAGCTCTCTCTGTATAAGGTCGTCTTCATGGTTTAATGTAACAATAAAAATCCTTTTCAAGATATTCATATGTTACGATAAGATTTAGAGGTGCAACTCGGGTCAGGCGGATTGAATGTCAATTGATCTCTAATATTCAACTATCACAATTTGGACTTGGGTTGGGTTTGGATTCATGCAGGCTCTTTCGGGATCAAGTTTCATTTAGGTCTAGGTTTATTCGGGTTGCTCAACTTTATCAAGTTCAATCTTTTAATATCTTATTTATTCTGAAAGATTTTTCAAAAATTTGAACTAGATAACATCAATACTAGTTAGAATTCAATTCCATAAATTAACATTCACACAAAAGTCAAACTAAATAGCATCAATCATTGACCAAATGAAAATCACCACCAAATTTCAAGTAATTTCATCCCAAAATTTATACGTAGCTTGTATAATATGAAGCGAAGTCAGTATTATGTTTGAAAGAAATCAGAATATAACTTGGGTTAGATTTGAGTTAACATGGACAGACAAGCATCAACCCAACTCAGCCCAACTCAACCCAATAAATAACCAATTGAGATCGGGTGGGGTTGAAACGAGGTTTTACTTAATTCTAACCGGCCTGAAACGGGTTTAAAATCAAACTAAACATAAACAGATTAAGATTTTGATCCAACCCAAATTGTACCCCACAAAATAATCTGCATGTCTTGCCTTTCAAAATTGGGCCCATGTGAAGGGCCGCAATGGTCAGATTGTGGAAAACCAGGCCGAGTCCATTAACATAACATATAGGTCCAAATGCAAACGAGTGAGCCACGTTTTGGTATCTATGAGCTTCAGACAAAAGGACGTGCCCGCAACATATTGACATGCATTGACTTTGCTGGTTACCCAATTATTTACATGAAACAGAATTCTTTCAAAGCGTTATCATTCTCTTACAAATTATCAGACAACATAAGATGCTTATATTGACAGACAGTGGATCGAGAATTTGATCGCATTGACTTTTGTTTGAGCGTTCTACTTGTAACCATTGTCTTAAACGTACGACTGATAAATACATAATTTAATTGTCTATTAACTCAAGTTTGACAAGAGAACATTTCTATCCGAAACGATCAGGTCCCTCAACCGATTAACGAACACAGATTCAAAATCAAATAAGAAGAGAGGGGAAGGGTTCCGTTGAGACAAAGACAAAGGGACCTTTTCACGCTCAAAACAAACACAAGCAGCAGTCTTCGCACTAGTATTTTCTACACACGCACTTTCTTGCCATTTGCTTTCAAACATTCAAAGACTTTTGGAATTGAATCATTCAAAGACGGCAACAAATACATAAAACATATATTTTAAAAACTTAAACAAAAAAATATTGTCAAATTACAGTTTCCACTATGCAGTATTAGTATTACATAATTTACAATCCAACGTTACTCTCTCTCTCTCTCTCTCTCTCTCTCTCTCTCTCTACGCGTTTGAAAAAAAGCGCACACAGAAACAGTCGCACATATATAAACCCTATCTGTTTCTCCAAATTCAAAAATCCAAACTTTGGGGAACCCCAAGAAAACCAAAAGCCATGGACTCGGGCTCCAGGAACTGGCCTCCGATCATGGCCCTCAATCTTCTCATTATCCTCACGATCATGCCCTTCTCACTCGCCCAGCCAACCGCCGCAGCTCCGGCGCCGGCCTCCGACTCGTGCAACGGCGTCTTCCTGTCCTACGCCTATACTGCCGGACCCCAGCTCCCGCCCGAGGTCAAAGACCCGAAACAGCAGCCTTACAAGTTCGAGTCGGTTCTCACAGTGCTCAACAACGGGCTCGACGATCTCAAGTCGTGGAGGGTGTTTGTGGGGTTTACCAACAACGAGTACTTGGTCTCTGCCTCCAATGCTGTTTTGGCCGACGGTACTAGTATCCCTGGGGGTGTCGGAAACGGCACCGTTTTTGCTGGGTATCCGATGACCGATCTGAAGACGGCGGTTAAGACGGCGGGGGACTTGGCCCAGATGCAGGTTCAGGTCAAATTGATCGGGACCCAGTTCGGTGTGGCCCCACCCAAAGTTCCCATGCCTTCCAATATTACTCTGGCCAATGATGGGTTCGTCTGCCCAGCGGCTGCAATGCAAGGTGAGCCCGTAAACTTCATTTTTGTGTTCTTTCGGTACATTTTTGGTTGATGGTTTTTGATGGACTTTGATTTGGAGTATGCAGATTAGATTTAGCTGTTGTGAATTGAATACTTTTGATAGCTCTTTTGAATGTTTATTGCAATTACCTGTATTAAATGAGTTGAATTTGATGAGACGATGCTTGGGTATTTGGATTTTGTTTAGTGATTTATTGAACATTTTATTTCGGTATGGGTCTCTTTAGGATATGCATCTGTTATGCAAACTGCCTCAAAGCTGCTGACTTACCTTCAGTCACTAGGAAAGTTTGATAGTCGACAGAGAATGTCTTGAACCACAAAACATTAGTTTTTCGTTTTCAGAAGACAACGCTCTCTATATCTGCAAGATAAATTTGTTCGTTTTGATCTACAGAGAAAAAATGCTATATCGTTAGGGTATGTCTTTTGTTTTACTTCATACGCTAAGTTGGGTTTTCATTTTCGACTTTGACTGTCCATGTTTATGAGCATGCTCATACACTGCTCTGATAATGTTCATTACAGGGACCCATGAAATGCAAGTCTGTTGCACCGTAGACGCAAATTTTAAAACGAACATCACTGTGGACGATGAGTTCCTCCCCCGTCAAAAGGGAGATCTTACAATGATGTATGATGTGATCAGTACTCGGGCAACAGATTACACGGCGCAAGTGACAATCGCCAACCATAACTCCCTTGGTCGTCTTGATAATTGGAAACTGAGCTGGGACTGGATGGAAGATGAGTTCATATTTTCAACGAAGGGGGCTTATCCATCTGTTGTTGATTCTTCTGATTGTATATTCGGTAAACAAGGTACATTCTACGAGAATCTAGACTTCTCAACTGTATTGAATTGTGAAAGACGGCCAACAATTATTGACCTTCCTCCAACAAAAGCCAATGACACACTTCTTGGTCTGGTCCCTTATTGTTGCCGAAATGGTACTATCTTGCCACCAACAATGGATGCAAGCAAGTCAGTTTCATCATTCCAGATGCAAGTTTTTAAAATGCCTCCAAATCTCAACCGGTCCCAGCTCTCACCGCCGCAAAACTGGGGAATCAAAGGCACGCTCAACCCTGATTATAAATGTGGCCCTCCTGTCCGGGTGAGTCCCAGTCAGTTCCCTGACCGATCTGGCTTGCCAGTGAATATATCTGCAGTAGCCAGCTGGCAGGTTGTGTGCAATATTACCCAACCCAGAGGAGCAATCCCTAGTTGCTGTGTTTCATTTTCTGCTTTCTACAATGAGTCTGTCGTCCCATGCAACACTTGCGCTTGTGGCTGCCCTAGTAATACAGTTCGAACTTGTAGCACAACTGCACCAGCTATGCTTCTCCCACCAGAGTCACTTCTTGTTCCCTTTGACAACCGAACTGTCAAGGCAAAATCTTGGGCTGATATTAAACACCTTCCAGTCCCAAACCCGACACCTTGTGGTGATAACTGTGGGATCAGCATCAACTGGCATTTATATACAGACTACTCTCGTGGATGGAGTGCAAGGGTCACAGTCTTCAATTGGGATGAAACGGCTTTTGTTGATTGGTTCGCTGCAGTACAACTGGATAAAGCAGGCCCTGGTTTCGAAAAGGCGTACTCTTTCAACGCAAGTCACTTGGAAATTAATGGTGTCAATAATACCGTATTCATGCAAGGCTTCAAAGGATTGAACTATCTTGTGGCGGAAACAGATGGAGCCAACCCAAAGAAGGATCCTAGGGTGCCTGGGAAACAGCAGTCAGTGCTCTCATTTACAAAGAAGATTACTCCCGGAATCAATTTGGTTGGTGGAGATGGGTTTCCGACGAAAGTATACTTTAACGGGGAGGAGTGCGCTCTTCCTACAGCATATCCTAGCAGTGGTTACAGAAAACGCACATCTCTAATTTTCTCAGTTCTCGTAATGGTTGTAGCGTTTATGGTGATGCAGCAGTAGCTGAGGGATGAGGCAATGCTAGATCTTGTAGCTACTGCTGATGTTTATATTCTTTCAGTGGTTTTGATTGATACTCAACGGGGAGGTTTTGCGAAATCCCAACTACCAGAAGGCGTGCATGCCATTGCCGGTACTTAAAAGAGGTTTTTAGGCGGATTTTGGTTGTGGCTGGTATTCTTTTGCTTTTCATCTGCAAATACCGAAGGGAGGATCGACACACCGCAAAGTAACAGCAAAACTATATGTAGCTAATGTTCTCATATTTTGTATAAACGATATATATTGAACTAGATGCTTGTTCTTGATTCTTTTTTGTTATTTGTGTACACTTTGTTGGTTGTGGAAGCGATAGCAGTGTCCATTAGAATCTCGTTCTAGACTCACCCTAATGTTTCCAAGACTAGTGCTTATGCCGCCTTTTTCTCCCTAGTGTTATCCATGTGCATTTTTACTTCTCACACACTCTTTTTAATTTTTGGTCGATGAATCGAATGAATTGAAGAAAATCAATGACAAAAAATTAACAAGGGTGTAAGAGGTGAAAATGAACGTGTGAATAGGCCTATCCTATTTTTAAGTTCAAGTGGTAATTGCACTAAGGCTTTATTTTTGTTGCACTCCCTATGGCTCGATTTTAATTTCACTTTTATCTCCTGTAACTCAAAAATCGCTACTTTACTCTCTGAAACTCAAAATTCGCTCAACTTTGCCCCTTGGAACTTGACTTTGGATCTCATTTTGCTCCTTAAAACTCAAAAATCGTCATTTCTATAAAACTCAAAATTTGTTTCACATTGCTTTAATTTTGTTAATTTCGTTATGTGGGATGTTGACGCATAATGGAGATTTATAATATTTTATGTTAAATTTGTCATTTTATCCTTAAAACTCGATTTTAAATTTTTATTATTGAATGTTAACGCATAGTGAAGGTTTATAATCAAATTCATTGGCCGGTGATAGACTTATTAAGTGATGGGTCCCACATAAGTTTCTAATTGTAACTTTTGAATTTTAGGGAGAAGAGTTCACATGATAAAGTGAAACGAATTTTGCGGCTTGTTCAACCGAAATTATTCCTTGTTAATATTCTATTCTATTCTGCAGGCTCTTCCATTTTTCTTTTTCGCTTCTTTTTGGTGGCGGTTGGAATGATTCCAAAGCTCATGCTTAATTAACGTGGACCACTTCTTATTATCTTATCCGACCACTTCATGTTGCATTGTTCCCGTTTGCCCATTTACTCTCCCTCCGGCACAAAGCCAATACACCTTTTCCAATTAGTGCCTAAAAATAGTGAATCATCGCCACTAGCATTACTCATTTGTAACTTTAGCATAAAACTTAGGACCACCTCGTCAGCACCTCTCGCAAAAGCACACAACTTCATGTATTTCAATCTCACCTGACTCTACAATGACTCCACGCGGTGTGAGAGCTTGCACTAGTCAAACAAACACAACGGAGTGTCTCTCCCTACTTGAAAAATAAATAAATAAGAAAAACCATGTACTAAGATAGGAGAAGATTATTAAGAATAGGGGACATACAAGAATTCCTAGAAATTTTAAGTACAAGAAAGCAACCAGAAAAGAATACCCCAGACTTATGTCTTGAGTAACCAAATAGAATATATGTACATCAAACTCAATTCCTGGAACGAGAAGGAAAG
This sequence comes from Malus sylvestris, assembly GCF_916048215.2. Classification (NCBI taxonomy): domain Eukaryota; kingdom Viridiplantae; phylum Streptophyta; class Magnoliopsida; order Rosales; family Rosaceae; genus Malus; species Malus sylvestris. The sequence continues at coordinate 11,996,857 of NC_062275.1, forward strand.
GCAACGGAGGAAGGGGCAAAAGAAATTCACTAACGGCAAGCTTCATGTGTTATTAGAGTTAGAAGAAGTATCAAAACCTACCCTAGAATACTCAAGATGAGCCTAAAACCGAGGACAAGTTTCACCGGCACCCCAGAAAACGATGCTTCTTTCTAGCCCCTCTAAATTTTGCATGCATGCTTTGCCTACCATGCAGCAGTATTGTGCACAACAAATATCTTTAGACATATTCGATCCACCTCGGTTATCCATCATCCTCATCTTTTATCTCCTAAAAACAGCACATCATGATATTCACAACGAAAGATATGATTTGTGAAATTACGCACTCTGGTTTTCTCTGGTGTAGAAACAAACTTGAATGTCCACCATCTGATTGCAGAAGAAATGACTTCCATTGCCGCAATTATATACACCAGATCTGCAATCATACAAAATACTGTAGGAGCGCATTCTACACAGGAATATTATCCAAGGAATACCCATCAAAGTCAAACTCATTTTCAGCGGGTCCAAGTCCATCTTGCTGCTGAAAAACAAAAGAAATTTCATGAGTAAATAATGCCCTTGATAGCTCGAAACACGTATCTAAAAATTCAAATACCGTAAAATGGAATGAAGGCAAAAAACTGACCTGTTTGAGAAGTGCGCTCATTAGATCATCCTGACCATATTGTTCATGAAAGAAGCTAGTTTGAGAAGTTGCATCGGCCGCACTTTCAGCTTTAATCCTAACTGTATTGTCAACAACAAGACCGTTAAGACGTTGACTGGTATTTTGCACATTCCCAAGATGACTGCCTTCGCCCATTGAGAACAGAGCTTTTCCAACACTCCCGCTTTGTCCACCTCTTTGGCTAGAAGAAAATCCTTGATGAACTATAACTGACGGCTCAAGGCTATTGTGCATGGAGTTTGTATGTTGAGAGGGGTCAAAAGTCAATCCCACATTCTGCAAGTCCCAATCATTTGATTTGAGCTGCTGTAACTCGTTAAACATATCATAACTTGGCATAAATCCAGAAGATATTTTTACATCAGAATTTACATCTTCTGGAAATGCTCCTTTAGACGTGAGGCTGGACATTACTGGTGTACTTCCAAGAGTAAAACTGTTGCATGGTAGTTGTGAACTGTTGTTCAGGGGATAATTCAACATTGACGAGTTTTGTTGCATTGGATTATATCCTCCGCCTCTGCCGCTATCAACAATTCCATTTCTTCCCGAAACTCCACTACTCATACCATTAGACATGATGGGATGCCCCATTGATGATGAGAGCCGTGGAACATGATTTCCAGAAGTTTCGTTCAAGATCTGCCCTCTTGGCTGCGATTGAGCTACCGGCATAAGTAGAGAACTGTTCTGGACTCCATGAGCATTGACTTGCATATTGACAGCCCCAAGAGATTGTGCAGACTGGTGCAAGTTGGCAAGCTGTTTTGCCTCCATAGTTGTTGGAATCCCATGAAGTAAGTTCATCGGTTTGCTACTGCTCAGATGATGTTGCCCCTCCGCAAACCTCAACTTTGGATTTTCAAAGCTGAATAAGTTCCTTTGATCAACAAGGGGCATAGGTACGCCTGATTTTGTCGTTGACCTCCCAAGTCCGGCTGCTTGGAGTGTGGCAAGGCTTTGAGCAGGGAGTTGACCTGTGACAGCTAGCGTCTGAAGATCCAGCCCACTGAGCGATGACATTGCTCCGAAAGACGCTTCTTGAGGACTCATGAAAGAGTTGCTCAAATTATTCTGGTGCTGAGACACCCCACTTAACCTTCTAAGGTACAGTCTGTATTTCTGCTTCATAAATTGGCAGGATGAGTTAATCTCAAACAAAAAACATATTTTAACCATGTCACATAAGAACAGAACTTTTCTCAAATTCATATTGTAAGAGAATTCCTCCTCGTAAATTATTATAATATGCATAATTACCATACCTGAAGATGGCTGGCAACATTTTCTCTAGTAAGCCCAGGAACATTCATCAACTCCAAAATTTTCTTAGGAACAGCCTCTGTATCAAATAATCAAGTTTGAATTTTTATTAAAAATAATTTGCAATACAAAATGAGACTTGAGCTCCTAATTATGAGTCATGCATGCCCATTCCGTTCGCGTGAGGAGTGTGTACGTAAATTCAAACTGACAGAGCTCCTAGTTGAAGAAACAGGTGCAAAACTCAAAGGATCAAAAGCACTTATACATATTAGGCTACAGTCAATCAGGAAGTATAAAATTGAAGAGTATAGGGAAGAAGACATACTATCAATGCCTAGTTGATTGACAGCGCCCACAAACTGTTGATGAAGTTCAACTGACCAAACGACCCGCGGCTTCTTTAATGTGGATGAATCATCCCTCTCATCCGTCTCTTCTTCCTCATCCTTCCTCCTCTTTGAGTTCTTCCAAGTCCCTTCATTTGCCGAGGACGAGTAATCTGCATCTTCGGATGGTTTCTGCTGCCGATCTCCTTCTTCCACACTTCCAGATTGCTCCACATCCTTCCATTCATTCTTTTTCTTCCGCACTACATGCTGCCATATGTTCTTCAGCGCCTCAATGCGAACCGGTTTGATTAGGTAATCACAAGCACCATGAGTCACACCCTTCATAACAACACTTTGTCCATCATCAGCAGACATCACTGTGGAATTACACATATCAGGTGTCAGCTCCAAATTAACACATACGATTCCGGTTAACAACAGTTAAATCTACACAAAATTACTCAAACGAGGAACTCACTGATAACAGGCAAGTCCATCTCCAGTCCAACTTGCTCTAGGAGTTTGAATCCATCCATGTCTGGCATGTGCACATCACTGATAACAATATCGAATCCGTTCTTGTTCTCTCGAAGCAACGAAAGTGCGATCTCCGCACGATTACATTTTGTCACTAAAAAATCCCAAACAAACCAACTCAATCAATCCACAAATTTAATAAATAAACAAACTATAGAACAAAATTAATAAAACAGGGCTATGAATCTACAAAGACACAAACCAAAACTCAAATCTTACTTCTGGAACAAGACGATTAACCTTTTTAGAAACAAAAAATTAAATCAAACCATGTAGAGCAAGTAACGAAATTTAACACAACCCATGATTCAAATCCAAACAAAATCACAACTTAAGCAGTAAAAGATATCAAATTATCCAAATCTTAACTTCTACCACAAGCTCCAAATCCCTTAAACAACAGCATGAAAAACACAAGTGATTATAACCCAAGTGGTAAAACTTGCAGTAAATCACCCACAAGAAAGATAAATCCATGTTGGGAGACAGGTAATTGACATCTACAGAAGGATTGAAGAAAACCCATGAAGCAAAGTCTCTAGAGAGAGAGAGGGAGAGAGAGGGAGAGAGAGGAGAGAGAGAGATACTCAGAAAAGAGTACCTTCATAGAGGCAAGTTCTGAGCATCCTCTCCAAGATCATAAGGCAAGTAGGATCATCGTCGACCACAAGGACTCTTAGTCCCGCAGGAAACTGGTCAGTGACCACATCCCCCGATTTCCAAGCTCCACTCGAACTAGCCGTTGACATCGAGCCCATGCCGTTGCTCAGATGCATAGCTTCAAAAAACCTAAATCTCGGAAACCGAATAAACTGCAAGATATCTCTCTATCTATATATAATTATATATAAAAATCCCCTACCAGATAACCCGAATTACATGCTTAAGCTCCGGTTTTGATTCATACCCAATTCAAAACTCAAAGAACCCAGTTGAGCAAAAGCAACAGAATTGAAAAAGATTATATTTTCAGCTGAGAAATTTTTTATTATGTATGTATGTATGTATGTATGTGTGTGTGTGTGTGTATATATATTCTTCGGATTGAAGTTGAAAGAGCTGGACTTGTCTGTCTCTGCTTCCAAGCTCTAATTGTCTGTGTTTTGGGTTTATTTTATGAATTTAATTATTTATTTGTTACCTTTTTTTAATAATTGAATATTTTATTCAGAGGTGGGTCACTCCTGGAAGAGTGGATCCAGCTCATATACAAATAAAAAATAAAAAAAAATTAACTTGATTAACTAACAAGTTCCTTCCTTAATTTACTGCTTACCATTTGTAATTTTGTATAATCTTTTCCTTTTCAACTCTGCTATTTACCTTCCTGTTTTATCTGTTTCCTGTGGTTTGGCCTTTCAAATTATCCAACGTTTGAATCGAAGTCAAATCAGTTTATCTAAAATTTAATTTATTTTGTCCAAATTTTTATTTTTAAATTTTGAACATGTTGACGTAAAAATACTGAAAATAAATTGTATTTGAATTTAACAGAGTTAGATACTCTTCCTTCCAAATCATTTTCCTTTTCTTCCATGCTTTCTTACTTTTTCTTTTGTTTTTATTTTTATAAAGAAGTCACCATAAATGTTAACATGGTTTAATCGTGATCGTTCAAATAGAAAAATACTAGAGAGGAAAGAAATTTGAAAGGAATAGAATCCTACTCTTTTACTAATTTAATCATGCAGCCAATGATACCTAGTTAAAGAAAAATATTAAGGTTAGAAAAATAATAAAGTCGTCCAAATTTGATTTACCTTTTATTTTATTTTGTGTTTCATTTACTTGTAGGAGATTCAATTTGGGTCACTAGCACTCTATTATTAGAAAAGGAAACAAAAGTTAAAATATAGACAAACTTCTTGTTTTTTCAAAAATGTTGACTATACGGGAAAGTTTTAAGATTATGAAAATAACTACAACGTTAAAAATATAAAACACACGTTTGACTAGATAAATTATCGAAAAGTGCATCATGAATAAGCATCGAGACACCTAAGACAACCTTACATATATAAGTACAAAAACGAAAAAACCATTTTCATGACGATGTAGAGGATAATGTTTGCTATTTTGATCGATTAATGTTTTACACCAACATAATATTCGTTTGTTCAAAACTTGGAAACCATGTTGCCAAAGTAAACAACCACTTCTATACATTGTTGGGGTGGTTTAGGTTTCCCACTTTCAATTCACCAATAGTGGTCATACAATAAACTTGCAAATTTTATAATACCAACTCAAAAAAATAATTTTAATTTATGAAAAAATTTCGATTAGCAAGTCAAGTAGGTCAATTTTTACACTAACTTTACGCAATGGAGTCAAATTATGGTAAATTACATGAAATTCTATACATTATGAAAATATACTCAAGAAATGATGTGATTGAACAACTCTGTGGAGAAAATTTTCAATTTTAAGGACAAGAGAGCAAAAAAGAAAGAAAAACAAAAGAAAATTAGGTACAAATCCATTAGTCCAAAGGCAAACATGATTCCCCGTGATGCAGGACAGAACGGAACAGACAAGGGGCTGCGGAAGTCCGTTCAATGAGCTTTTGTTTCTTTTCCCAAAAGCTGCTCCGTTGAGTTATTAATTTTTTTACCTCCGTTGAGTTAACCGGTGTAATTCTCTGCTGCGTTGCGCTGTTGCTGTCTGTGTCCAGCTTTTACTTTCCCACCAGTTACCACATTCTCAACCCGTTTCCCCCTCTCGACACGTGTCCTTTGGGGGGCCATTCATCAGGATAAGGCTTACTCGGCCTATATTGTTTGCTCTCTCATTTCCTAGTCATGACTCATCCTCCCTGCACTTGCAGATGCATTGCTTTTCAGTTTTGGTGGTGTGGTGTGGTGTGGTGTGGTGTGTTTGCATGTTTTCTTTTAAAACCTAGTTACTTTATTCGTTTCTTAATTTCTTAATCTTCATTGCTCTGAATATGGTATGTTTGATGATAGATTTATGTGTTAATTGTATTATCATTTGTAAATCAAACATATTTGGCTTATGCGTAAAAGTATAACGATCACACATGTTTATTTGACATGTGATGTATACGTGTTTTGTTTGAGTATCTTCATATGTAAAGGTGCTTGTAAAGATGTAGAATTTTGCCCCACATTGAAAACTCAAGGGACTTTTGCATATCCCAACTTTATTCCGCATTGGTTTTGAGGTGGAACATTAACTTTATTCCGCATAGACATTAACTCAAATTAATAGTGACAGTTTTTCTTCTTTTATCAGCTAGATCGTAGAAAAAAATCGAATCTAAGACCTCGAATAGAAACTTGAAGTTTTACCAAGTAATCACAATTTATACCATAGAATCCAAGACAGCGGAACTGAATCAGCAAACTAAACCAATATATTAATCCTGTAAACTATAATTAAATATAAAAAAGTATTGCTTTCCGATTCCTTGTGCAAGAAAAGCTGTGACAGCCATGCTAAAGCAACTAAGCATATTCTGAAACCGTATATTCCCTGTTAGTCTAGCATTTTCTCTATTACGATGAACAAACGCCAAGCTCCCTTTGCTTTTCATCTCTCACCGTCACAGGAAAAGAAAAACTCTGTAAATTTGTGACCTTAAAACTCACTCTCCTCTCCAGGCCCAAGAAAAACCAGCAAATGAAACCTCTGCGTCTGCGAGTGTGGTTGCCCTTTATGCTTTAAGCTCTGGCTTTTCTAGGCTTTCCCAGCAGAGATTTAAATCCATAAAGTTACTGATTAATTTTATAATTACTATTTATCGTTTCTTGTTCTAGCTTTTGATGGGTTTAGTAATTTAGGGTTTGCTTTTAACGCAAAAAAATGGAATAATATTTGTGTGTAAACCCGAGCTTGATTTCACGCTCGTCCATTAAACTATATCGAAATGCAAATGCAATGCAAAATTGCGATGCTTGTGGCTCCCTTGGGTAGGTTACAGGTGATTGGAGCTGCTGCTACTGTTGAATTGCCTCGTGGCATACCGTGGAAGTTGGAGAAAAAGTCCAAAGCTACTTTTGCTAACTTTCCCCCATCTCCTTTGGCAAATGCCACTTAAATCATGAGTGTCATCTCCCCAAGTCCCAATCAAGCAAAAGCACACATCCTCTCCAAACTTACTTTTCAAACCAACACTACCACATGATATGATAGTAGCCTCAGTCTTGTTCTGCATGCGCCTTGTGAGAATATATACCTGTGATCTCTTGACAAAGTTTTCATCTTAATTGCTTTTTTGCTTTTGGATGTGAAAACCTACATGGAAGAAACGACGTAATTTATATTTGAACTGTATGCTATATCGTTAGTCGTTCATGTTTGCGAGTAAGTCCACGAGACATGACCGACTCATCATCGCTTGCGCCCATAGAATTGTAGCATTCTCTTGTTTTTGGTTTTTCAACGTACATTCTTGTATATGTTTTGGCTGTCATTGTTTCATGGTACATCATTTTAGTAGATGCTTATGATTTAAAGAAAAAGATGTGTGTACAAGTTTTATTGAAAATAAAAGCTTCAAGATAAATTTCAAGAATTTCATAATTCTATCATAAAGAAACAAGATACAAGGTTAATTAAGGCAATTACATAAAAAGATCTAAATCCACGAGAATAACTTATATGAAACATATTCACTACTATATTATGACGTCCTGGTCCATGTAAGCTCTCTAAACCCACAAGTACAAGAAAACCTAAACAACTCTCATCATGCATCAATAGATCATAATCACTTACGCGTGTCCACGACTGTTATTTCTCTTTTTGGTTTTTCACCCAACTTCCTTTCACATGTTTTGGGTGCCATTGTTGCACATTCTTGGGTTGTTTAACAATCATTGTCCAATTTTTGTTTGCCCTTGACTAAAAGGCTTGCATCTCACTTACCCATTCTCTCACATGTTCTCTTGTTGCTACATTAACATCACTTGCATCTAATCACTGTCAAAATCACTTGTGGGCATGTCCTTCCCATCATCATTCACACCATTTTGTTGCTCTCTTTTTACCACTTTTAAGTTGATTGTTAACAAAAAGTAAAAAACAAAGCATGCATCCATGCATGTCCTCACTCCGATTATCCAATAAATTTTTTTTTACAGATTCCTTGAGGGTTTTACTTTTACCCTTTTTTTTCGTTGGATACTGCAATATTTTAATCCCAAAATTTACAGCAAGATCCAGCTAAGCTGTGCTACACCAAGTACCAGCAATGATGGATGAACAGCGAGTCAAAGACCCACCCACAAGGACTTAAGCCAAGTATTGAGATGACTCGGGTCGGGACCCACTAGGCCCACTCTGGGCTCGTCCACGACATCAGCGACGAAGGCAACGCAGACGTGACGTGCTGAGCGGTGCTAAACCAGCGAAATCGGACGGACACGTGGTGGCGTCCTTAGCGCAACCGGCGGGCCCCGGCTTGACTGTACAAATGGAAGAAGGGCGGATGCGTTTGCGGGAGAGCTGGGCCAACGCGGGAAGAGGCATGGGGTTGCGACCCTCATCGGTGTTTTAGAAAGAATTGTGGGGCCCCTCAGTTGTAACGTACGTGCGCCCCTCTTACGCGTCCCTATCGCGGCTCGTCACTAGGGACACAAAATAGAGGAGGTTCGAGTACATATTGTTCGTGCATGCGAGGGAAAATTCATCAGTTTATACCAGCTGTGATCAAGTACGGATCCACATAGGGACCTGGAAGGTCCCAGGATCCGTCAGTAGTCCTAAATCGCTGCTAGAAATTTTTCGGGGACCCCTCGTACTCGAGCATAAGGTCTGTGCAGGTTGTAGATTGCAGGTGCAGTGGTTGTCTTCTTCTCGGAGAAGATGACCGCCCACGGAGAAGATGACCGTCCACGGAGAAGAAAGAAAATAAGGATCCTTCTAGCCTCTCTCCTCCTTGCTTCTGCCATGGTCTCATCCATCGGTGCCATCCACTTCTCCTCCAACCTTTCTCTGTCGTCTGGCGGGGCAGTACATAAACCCAAATTTCCCCAAATTATTTCAACCACCTTAGTAATTTTTCTTATGGGTGAAATTTCCTACATAAGGTTAGTAAGATGGATATGATATGTCATGTCATGGGTTGGTGAAATTTGGGGGTGGAGCTGCCATGGCTTCGGGAGAATGGGGAGGGAGGCGGTTGGTGGAGGTATGGCAGCTGTGTTCTTAGTGAGAGAGAAAGTGGATGTTTGGAAATTAGTAAAAGAGAAAAATGGTGTGTTTGGTTTGAAAGATAGAGTGAGTTTGGGGAGAGTTTTATTTGACCGGTGTTTTAAATTTAATGGTTCATATTTTATAATTTGTAATATTGTTTTGCATATGATTTTTTAATGAAATGTATTATATTTAAATTTTCAATGTTGTTTTTGTCTATTAATTTTTTGACATTTATTATTGGGACTCCCCGAGTTTAAAATTCTGGATCCACCACTGGTTGTGATTAACGTTTATCGCTTTTTAGAACTTTGAATGTGACTTTGTAATGTTAGAACTTTGAATTCGTTACTGTTTCTGAGTATATATACTTCTCAAACTGTTACACTAATAAATGAGTAATTTTTTGGTAAAGAATCAATTCATGGGTATATTTGCTTGGTACGTAGTATATGAAGATGGGATGAAATTTTGGTGTTAGGACATGCATCATGCATATGTCCTTATAACTTCTTCAGTGCAATACAAGTTCTCAATGTAGTTATCGTATCAACTCTCAACCCATATAGATTTCCAGTAAATTGAGTTTTCACAAACGTAAAAATTGGACCATACTTGTCAATGTTCTCGATCATCTTCCAGAACCAACAAGTAGGGTAAATAAACTGATGAAGTCTGAAGAAAGATAGGCTGCCGAGTGGTGCATGCATATATAAAAAGTGAAAAAATAAACTTTGATTTTAAGGTAGATCGATCCGATATGTTATCGGTATTGTACAACTAGACATTATATGGTGATTAGAAAATACTTAAGGTTGTGATCTGAGTGCACGGTATTGTACAACTAGACATTATATGGTGATTAGAAAATACTTAAGGTTGTGATCTAAGTGCACACTGTACAAGATAAAATATTAGGAAAACTAATAAAAATAACTTGAAAACTTGAGTTAACTATAAGGACAAAATAAATAGTAAAGTAAATAATACTATAATTGACTTTTTAGTATAAAAATATAATTTTTTTTGTTAAAATAAAAAGTACTGAGAACTGAAAGCTTTTCTTTAAAGTTCTTTGAAATATAAACCAATTTAAATTTTTTATTAGGGTGGTGGTCGTAAAGGATCAAAGGGTCCCGGGTGGGTTTGTTGTCCCATCTATTTAAAACCATTTTTGGTAACATTAGGACTTTCAATAATTATACAAAAAGAAAGGAAGTATGGATGATGACGATGACGAGCACGTGGCAGCTAGTTTCTGCTTCCTCCCGACATCCAACTTCTTGTGCAATGTTCACGTCCACATGCAGATATCTAGAAAATGTTATGAATTCAACAGAAGAAGAATTATTGAAGTGAAGCTTGCGAAAACCACCTGTCATCCAAGCAAATAAATCAACCCCTCACAGGCTCGTATCATCTTTTGCCAGGCTCGCAAGCAAGGTGCGCGCATTGTAGTAGAATTAGCTAAGTAGGTCCATGGTCGATTTAACCCCAACCCCAACTTGACTGTTTATATATAGGGTTTGATTCATTGGAAGATATATACAGCTACTATGCCAAGAATGAAATCCGATGATGATCACAAAGTTAAAAACCTTCCCACTTGTGTCTGGTTTTATCACCATCACCTGCCAATGATCATGTCACAACTTAATCACATGCACATGCAGCTCTACATGGTTAAAGTTTTATCACAAGACTTGATATCTATTTTGTGACTGCCTCTTCTTTGTTACAATATACCTGCATGCATGTCATAAATTTGGCCTCTGGTTTGTGATTCTCTCTCCACTCTTAACGAGAGATTCTCTTTAACAACTATTTCATAGTCCTTTTGACATCACTTAGAGCATCTTTTAAAGAAATGTTAAATTTTGAATATAAAATTTAAATTTGACAATCTATGTGGTATTTTGACATCTTTTAAAGTTTTATTGTCCATCCGATATGTCAAATTAAATTATTATTTTATTATATTATAAAATAAATGATTAAATTAATAAAAACTTAATAAAAGGTATTTAATAATTATGAAATCCGGATCATTCACCATTTCTTTTTAACAAGAGGGATCGTTCACTTACCTCGATTGAACAAAAGGAAAACGAGACAACAACAATATTAATTGCAATGATGATTAAACCAATAAAAATTTAATAAAAAGCATTCATAATTAATTTTGAAGTTGCTGTCATCGCTACATAAGATTTGACATTTCGGTTGGAGAACATTAGTGTGTTCTTTCTTTTTAACTGTTATAACTTATGTGGACATTTTGACATCTCCTTTGGAGATGCTCTTAGCCTATTATTATTTTCTATGTGTTGAAAAAGTGATTCACTCATCTAATAGACTTGTCATATATTCAAATGGTTTCAAAAAAAAAATCTCTCATGTTATACCGTTTTCGATCTTCCAATGGTCAGTTGTATACATATTTTTAGGGATTTCCACTGGAGCTAAAAATATTGTTCTAATACTAGCCTATAGTTTATGACTAATTGGATCATAACCTAGGTATATTAATTTTCCCCAATAAAACTAGTGAAGGAATCAACACAAATTGCACAATGCATTCGTATATATGATGATTGCATAATTGAAAGTCATCGTCCTATATGGCTATATTGCAACAGTGTGGCCGGCGGCCGGTGGCCCCATAAAACAACCACCACAACACAGTTGTTTCCCCTATAAAACAATAGTTAGGTGCAGGCACATGGTCTAAATTATTTATTTATTTATTTATTTTCCTAGGATGAATGCACATGGACATGGTGCAAGTTAACATAACATAACAGAAGCAGCACCTGCGAGATCCTGCGTCCCACTTTCCACGATGGATTATCACATATTTATTCACAAAATCGGTTTAAGGATTTGATCATCTTTGCCTCCCACTGGACATGTAGCTAACTCGCACGTTGCCAATTAATCCCTATATTAACTTACAATTTTCCTACTTGTTAGTTACTAATTAAAAGGGATTTAAAAGAGTAGTGCTTTGTCACATGTTCTACATAGTGTTGATATTTGGTTGATAATTCATAATATGAGTTAAATAACGATAATGCATCATATACTGTATGTTGGCGTGTTAGCCTTACTTAATTAAGATTTTAAATAGCAAGTAGTACTATAGTCTAAAAGTATTATTCTCTTTATAAAAATCTTAATTGGTATTAAAACTGTCAATTTGTTCGACACATGAATTACCTAAACATGAATGCTTTTGTGAAATAATCTTTATATTGTTTTGTAAAAAACAAACTCTTGCGGTCGTGACTAGCATATAATGAAGATTCGTTAATCGTAACTGGAGTGCCAAAGGTTGTGCACCTAAGTATACCTGCTCTTTACCTATCACTCAACGCGAAGAATAAAAAAGCGAGGTGAAGGAATGAGGTTTCCTATACAAATGACCCAACAAAGGGAAAATGAAAAAGGGCCTAAATTATACAAAGCCTAACATGCAAAACATATCACATCAAATGCTACATATCCAAAAGGCCCAAAACTGGAGAGAGCATGAGGAAACAGTGAAGCGCCAAATTCTGAAACTCAATTACTTAAAGACTGCAAGTCGCGTGCACATAACAGATCGAAACACAGAGTGGTATACTACGTGTTATTATATAAATGGTGGAATATGTGTATTAAAAAATAAAATTTATCACAATTTATATAAAAACAAGTGGTTTACGATCCATATTTCAATCACAATGAAAAATTTATCCGGAGGACTCTGGTAGTTCAGAATGCGGAGGAGGAGGGCCTTGCCTTGACGTGGGTTCCGCATGTGCTGCTCTCAACCCCACTCCCCCTTCCTATATAATCACAATAACTATTTTTTTCCAGCTTCAAGCAAATTTGCAAATGAAATGTAGTTTCTTTCCCGTTTCGAACACATCAGGCAAATGAAATACTTCAAGTTGATGTTTTCTTTACCAGGCGGTTTTCTATTTTAAACTATTCTAGTTCACGAAACGGGCAAGGTTAACCCTAAGATTTAGGGGGGGGGGGGCCTAGGTGAGTCCTTGTTAGAAGGTCATTCAATTCATAGGTCTTTCAATGCATAGTGATCATATAATTTGTATTTTTATTTATAATGAGTTTTTATCACAAACGATCTTTGAAATTAACCTTCACCATCAAGATGATCATTGAAATTGAAAATCAATCAATGTAGTCCTTGAAAAAACGTGTTGCAAATCAATATGGTCATTCCATCACAATTTTGTTAAAATTTTCGCTAAATGCTAATGCGGTACATAAATAGGTCTCATAAGTCATTTTTTCTCACAAATTATCATTGAAATTGACTGTGACATCAAATTGGTCCTTGAAATTAACCCACAACATCAAAATGGTCCCTAAAATTGAAAATCAATCAATGTAGCCCCACAAGTAAGTGTTCCAAATCAATGTAGTTATTCCGTCACAATTCTGTCAAAATTTTGTTATGTACTGATGTGACACATAAATGGATCACACAAGTCTAATTAAATTTAAAAAAAATACAAATAGGTTTTGTTTATACCATACTTAGGGTCTCCGTATTTAGACCTCGTATAAATACTCGGGGGATTTAAATGTAATTATGTAATAAAGGAAAAGGCAAATATGTAATAAGTGAGGAGCCCTTATTCTATAAAAGAACCCTTCACCCTCACAATTAGGGAGAGCCTCACAAGCCCTCTCATCCTCTCAAAGCTATCACTCTCATATTCAGAGCTCCCTCTCTCTCAGAAATATAATATCAGTGTGGACGTAGCCCAAACCTTGGGGTGAACCACGATACATCTTGTGTTATTTACATATCTTGTAGATTCACGGTCGGATTTACGTTGTTCCAAAACCCCTCCGGTTTTGTGCATCAACATTTGGCGCCATCTGTGGGAATCGACACGAAAAGCTATGTCGGTTCTCTTTCATTTTTTTCATCTCACCATCGTGAATCTGCACAACCCAAGAACCTAGAACCTCCCTCCTTGGGTTTTTCCAGAAAACCTTCGCGGACCCCAAAACTCTCTCTACCTCTCCCTTGCTTCTGATCTCTTTCACCTCTTCAGAAAAAGACCACAAACTCTCTCTCTCTCTCTCTTTCTCACAACTCAACGACTCGATCCGGAGGAGCTCCTGAAGAAAATACGCAACAAGAAGAGAAAGACAGAGAGAGATAGAGAGACACACAGAAATACCTGCTTTGGTTCTTTGGTTCTTCAATGGCGTCGCGATAAGGTTCAGAGGTTGTGAGCTCCGATGGACGTGGAGAAGATGTCGTTGTGTAATTGCGTCGTGAATTTTCTGCTCGATGAGAACTACATGCTCACGACGTTCGAGCTACTCCACGAGCTACTCGATGATGGCAGAGACGACCAGGCCATTCGACTCAAAGACTTCCTCGCCGACTCCTCTCAATTCCCTCCCGATCAGATCTCTCGCTTTAACTCTCTCCGAGTTGCGGACCCTCAATGTTTGCTAGAGGAGAAAGAAACAGTAGAAGAAAAAAAAATTAGCAATTAGTGAATATGAGCTTCACTTAGCCCAAGAGGACATTTCGAAACTGAAGGTCGAGTTGCAGAAGAAAGCAGAATCACCTTCAAATGAATTGAGAGTTCATCAACCTGGGGCCAACACCCGCTAGCTCTCAGCCACCACCACCAGGTTTGATCTGCAACAACGTCATTTCCGACGGCAGGCAATGCCCAGTATCTGTGAAAGTGAGTCAATAAAGAACTCTCTCATTCTCCTCCAAAGCTTCAAACTTTCAGCTTGTCTCCGAAGAGCTAAGATCTCCAGTCTAGCTCAAGATTCCATTTCAGTCATGGATGAGAAGGTTTCTGAGTCAATCATTGCACCAAAACCAACCAAACAACCCCAACTTGAAGGTCTAACCCAAGAAGATCTCACAAAGATCAACCTCCTCCTCCGGCGCCTCTGCCTATTGAACCACCTCGACACGGTAACCCACCTCGCCATCACCGCCCTACTCGCAAACCTACCTCTCGAATCCGTCTTTCTCTCTGTCCTCATCCACTCCTTCACTTCCCAACCCGACCTGGCCCAACCCATGTCGCTTTTGAACCACCTCAGGCACAACCCGCCTTCGCATCCCCACCTTACGCTCCATCGAGCGCATGCTCCGTAAGAATTTACCAGCTGAAGTTAGGGAGGCTCAGGAAAAGAAGTTGGAAGGGTTCAAGAAACAACAGGAGATTCATTCCCGTCTAGCTGTGGAACGCAAAATATTTATGCGGGACAGGAAGATAAAGTTTTTTTTTTATAGAAGAAAGATAGAGAAAAGATTAAGACGTCTAGAGAAACTTCAACGTGCTTCTTCTGGTCAAGCACAAGATGCAGAGATTTTGTTGCAACTTTCCAAATTGAAAGAAGATCTTGAATATGTTAGGAAGCTGGACTCGAAGTGCATTCTCACAAGGAGTAGAAGCTAGACTCGAAGAGCAAAGAGCTGCTGACGTGGGCTCTGGTCAAGGTGGATCTCAAAGCTCAAAATATGCAGAGGAACATCAATCAAGAAAAAAAAGTGTTGTCACTTTAGAGAAAAGGAATACAGAAAGCAAAAGCAATGAGCGGGGAGACCACTAGTAAAGCTACAAGAAAAGAAACAAAAGCAGAAAAGAAAAGTGAAAGCAAAAGCAAAAGAAAAAAAAAAGGAAATGACATTATTCCCTTGTCTGTCATCTGCCAAAAGAAAGAAAAATAAAGAGAAAGCAAAAGGGAGGCACATGGGGACACTGCAAAAGCAAGGAATAAACACCCCACCAGAATGATGTAATTTATTTTTCTTATCTTTCGGAGACATCTGTATAACCCCATCAGAGGGTAATAATGAAAAAAAAAACAAACAAACAAACGGCAAGCCCAAAATAATAGGCTGGAAGGTTATGTGGAGGGCGAAAGCCCATATGCCTAAAAGAGCCAGGCCATCTATTACCACTAACCAGGTGATCAAAAGTACGTCCAGTACTACAAAAAATTATTCGACAGCCTGCCACTATTACCACCAACCAGGTGATCAAAAGTACGCCCAGTACTTCAAAATTATTCAACAGCCTGCCATTATTATCACCAACCAGGTGATTAAAAGTACGCCCAATACTCCAAATTTATTCGGCACCAAAAGTACGCCTAGTACTCCAAATTTATTCGGCACCCTGCCGCTATTATCACCAACCAGGTGATCAAAAGTACGCCCAGTACTCCAAAATTATTCGGCACCCTGCTGCTATTATCACCAATCAGGTGATCAAAAGTAAGTCTAGTACTTCAAAATTATACATGAGCATTACTCATGTCAATCATACATAAACATTCATGAGCATCACTCATGTCAATCATACATAAACATTCATGAGCATCATTCATGTCAACATTCATGAGCATCACTCATGTTAACATTCATGAGCATCACTCATGTCAATCAACATAAACATTCATGAGCATCACTTATGTCAATCTAGCTTCAAAAGCTTCATTTACAGAGTTCTAGCTTCGAAAGCTTCATTTACAGAACTCTAGCTTCAAAAGCTTCATTTACAAAAGCTCCAGCTTCAAAAGCTTCATTTACAAAGCTCTAGCTTCAAAGCTTCACTTGCAAAGCTTCATCTACAAAGCTACAGTGCAGGGTATACAAATACCGCATCCGAACAACCGCCACTTCGGCCCATACATGGATTCAATTTGAAGTCTCCAGCCAACAGACTCTATTGACCGAAGACTTGAGGGATTACATTATGTACCATATATTGGGCCTCAACTGGGCTTTATGAAAAATACTTGGGGGACTTAGCCTATTATTTATGTACTGAGGAGCGAACCCTTATTCTATAAAAGGGACTCCCTTACTTACATTAGAGAGCACCTATTATTCATGTACTAAGGAGCGAGCCCTTATTTTATAAAAGTGACTCCCTCACCTTCATTAGAGAGCATCGCCGCTAGCTGAGCAACCGCCTCGTCGCGAGCGTCACTCCTAACCCATTATTCATGTACTGAGGAACGAGCCCTTATTTTATAAAAGGAACTCCCTCACCTTCATTAGAGAGCATCGCTGCCAGCTGAGCAACCGCCTCGCCGCGAGCATCAACTCTAGCCCATATTTATGTATTGAGGAGCGAGCCCTTATTCTATAAAAGGGACTCCTTCACCTTCAAACGCCACAAGCCGAGCCAACCAAAGCAACATAAACCACAAGCAGAGCAGTCTCGCAACATATGCTACTTCTATCGAGTATCAGTTCTAGACGACATCTAGTTACTTCGGCCCACACATGGACTGAATTTCAAGTCTCCAGCCAAAAGACTCTCTTGACTGAAGATTTGGGGGACTACTGTTTATACCATACTTAGGGCCTCCGTATTTAGACCTCGTATAAATACTCGGGGGGACTTAAATGTAATTATGTAATAAAGGAATGGGCAAATATGTAATAAGTGAAGAGCCCTTATTCTATAAAAGGACCCATTACCCTCATAATTAGGGAGAACCTCACAAGCCCTCTCATCCTCTCAAAGCTCTCACTCTCATATTCAGAGCTCTCTCTCCCTCAGAAATACAATATCAGTGTGGACATAGCCCAAACCTTGGGGTGAACCACGATACATCTTGTGTTATTTACATATCTTGCAGATTCACGATCAGATTTATGTTGTTCCAAAACCCCTCCGGTTTTGTGCATCAACAAGTTTAATAATTTAATAGTTAATAAAAAGTTGTCAACCCCAAAACACAATCCTGCAATCATCTCCAATCTCAGTCCACATTCCTTTACCTCCTTCCCTGTCTATTCTCTTAAATAAAAATCTCAATACACCCACCTTTACAGACTTCAAAACCCTTCACCGAATTGAACCTGGGTCGAGATCACCTTTGGTGACGGCTTGGCTGATTGGCAACGACTTCTGGGACATCACCATTAATATTTAGGCGATCAACATCCTCACAACCTTAATCTTGGAGAGCTTGTTCGACGCTTCCTTGGTGGTCTAGTGACTCAAAGAATGGCGAGGTCTCTCTTGAGATAATGAGGTTATAACCGAGGTGTGTCTATTATTGGTTGAAAACTATTTCCAAATCCCATCTTAGGCCTTGGTTAAGCCTTGTGCCTTTGACAATTTCATTGTGCAAAAAGGTATTTAGACAACTTTTTAGATTAATTATTAAACCCACATAAGCACATAATAAAAAAAATTACAAAATTGTGGCAGAATGATCATATTGATTTACGATAACTATTTTCAAGGAGTAGATTCATTGAATTTTCAATTTTAGGGACCATCTTGATGGCGTGGGTCAATTTCAAGGACCATCTTGTTGGTGTGATTCAATTTCAGGGACCATTTGTGATAAAAAAACCTGTAAATCTTGTGGGCTCATTTATATGCCACATCAACACTTAACGGAAATTTTAACATAATTATTACGGAAAGACCACATTGATTTGCGGCATCTATTTTCAGGGACTACATTGATTAAGTTTCAATTTGAAGGACCATTTTGATGGTGAATGTGAATTTCAGAGACCATTTGTGATAAAAACTCATTTATAATTAATTCTTATATATATTATCATATTATCATTTATGAACATCTTTACCAGAACAAAAAAGTAACACATCAAACATAATATATCTACAACAATGAAATATAAATTCAAGTTTACCAAATTAAAAAAGATTAAACTCATAGTTTTTTATTGCAATCTTTTAAATCTAATCATATATTTTGATTCGCCCCTTCACTAGTATAGAGAGACCTAGAATTTGAAAAAGAAAGAGACCAAGAGGAAGTGAGAGAAGGAGAATTTCAAATGAATGATGGTGAAGGCTAGGGTTCATACTTCTTTCGAGAAGAAGCTAAGCAAAAAATAATTACACGTGAAAGGTGTTCCTTTTTGTTGTTAAGGGTTTGTTTTGTTTGTCTTGATGAATAAAAGAAGATCAGGCTGGCATTGCAGATTCCTAAAATGGCATGGACCCCTCTTTAGTGTAAATGGTATGTGCTTATTTTTTAAAACAGGAAAATTAAAGGGGGTTTTGAACTTTAATCCTTCAAGAAGATTAAAATTTAAAAAAAATCTGGTGTTAGATTAAATATTGATTTTAGTCCCTAATGTGTCCTTAATTCAAAATAATTAATGTTAATGTCACCCATTAAATATTTAAATTTATTAATACACAAATTTTAATTTATTTTTTGACCAAAAAAGAGTTTTTTAATTTATTAATTTTATTTAACATTCTTCAAATTTGAAAGACTCAATTAATGTACCTAAATGTTAGTACCGAAATGTATGTACCTAAATATATGCACCGAAATGTATTAATATTAAATTAATGTACCTAAATGTGTGTACCGAAATGTTAGTACCGAAAATGTATTATATTGAATTAATGTACCTAAATATTTGTATCGAAATATATGTACCGAAATGTGTGTACCCAAACGTATGCACCGAAATGTATTATAATGAATTTAATATACCTAAATGAAGAAGATAAAGTACATCAAAATATATTGTATAACAAAAATTAGTTTATCTAAATGTTCACAACAAAATATATTACGATGAATGAAATGAAAATAAAAATTATAATGAAATAAAATTAATACATTAAAAATTAGAAAGAAAGAGATAAATAATTAAAAAATCAAAATATAATTAATAAATGAGGTTATTAATGCATCAAGGGACTAAAATTAGATTTTGATCTTACTCATGGTTTTAATCAAAAGGTCATCTTTGCCAAGGATTAAAATGAAGTTTTCTAAAAATTAAACTAAAAACAATACATAAAATTGGGTCATATGCTGGAGTCCAAAACACTAAACTTGAAGGAAGAAGCTTGACCTAGGGACGGGGATAGGGGATTTTAACTCGAGCGCAAAGGGACGGCCCTGGGGACAGAGGATTTCGATTTGGGTGCAAAGGGACTGGATGACTGTCAAACTGACCTAACCCACATTAATTTTGAGCATGAACACTGTGGCATTGTTGGTAGCCACAAAAGACATTCAGGATTGAATTTGCTTGATTTAAGTAACTCAAAAATGCCACTGGTATTTCGGTTCTTGTTAGAAAGTTGAATTATTCAACCTCTGTTAACTGCCAAGTCCCTTCGAAATGGCTACAAATCTTATGGTTTGTTAAATTATATTTTCCAGTCGCTGAGGAGAAATGAGGGCATGCTCCATGTGCTATTCCAAGTCGCTGAGGAGAAATGAGGGCATGCTCATGTGCTATTCCAACTTGCAAGTACCTAATTGGAGTCCAATCACCTTCTCTCGATTAGCATCTTTGGGAAGATCAACACTAGCTACTCTAAGCAAATCACCTTTGAAATGCTTCAGAAGCATACAATACTCCGATGCTCAACCAAGATTTTGGACTACGGAGTTTTGGATGTTCTTGTGAAAATATTTGTTCTGGATCTTGAAACCACTGGATTGTAGAAAGATAGGACATGTTACTGAAATCACGCTAACAGTTGCTTCCAAACCCTGATGAACCCTCAATAACATGTTCCAAATTCTAGCATCCACGGTATAACAACTGACATGGTGACACATTCAGATGTCCCGAGGTTTGTTATTCTTTCACCTCCTTCTAGTTTCCTCTTGAGAATTTTAATCTGCGGCTAATAGCGGTTTTATGCAAAAGGCGTCGACACAATTAGTAGTGGAGCCACTCATTATACGTTAGGTTACTTGCGGCAGTTTTACATTCTGCATCAAGAAGAATTGGCAGCAATAACTGATTAGAATTTATTGTGTAGGATGGTGGGAGTTGATTCCGATTCTTTTTAATACATCAGAAGCCGGCAACTACCAGGAGAGAGTTTTATTTGCAGCTCACAATGTATGGGGCTTCTATTTGCACTTCTTGATCAAGGAATTCAGCTCCTGCTCGTTCGAAATTCCTCCTGACTGGCTGTATCTGGACAGTGGACACCCTGGCTCTGGCATGAGTTGAGGAAATTATACGGTAAGATCACATATTGTGTAGACAAGTTGGATAGAGCAGTGCGCTCTCCTCTACACCTAAGTTCGAAACCCCCTCCCTTAGTTTAGATTAGATTAATTAAAATAGCACTCAAACAAGGAAAAAACGAACGGTGGGTTCGAATAATGCTATTGACAGGCCAAAGGTTCCTCCAGAGATCTCTCCTGATGGACTTAGTGAGTTGTACAAGTTCCCTAGAGAGGGTCCAAAACACAGGGCCATGGCGGATGTCAACTTTGCCGTCGTCGATACTTCCAAACATGACTTCTGACCTCAACCTTGGCGTCGTCGACCTTTTGCAGAGGAGTTTCAAGTCTTCTGTCCGCAGTGTTACTTAAGAAGAAGAAGAAGCATGAACAACTTAATCTGCAAGCATATGTTAATAATCTATAGGAATGACTGCAAAATAAATACCAAAATCATTAAAAAAGTCGTCATACTCAATTTGTCTTCTATATTTCTATAAATGTTCTAGAGAGCTTATAACAACTGCTTTACTCCCAAATTTATATACTTAGTTTATTTTTTAGTACAATGATATATTTTACCACTAAGGGGTTGGTTAAGTCATCAATGGCAATCTAATTTGGTATCGAATTCACCATCCACGAGATTCGAACATAAGACCTCTCATTTACAAGTGAAGATGAATACTATTGGACCATAATACTGAGTAGCTTATATACTGAGTCTTAGTTCTCCAACTAAATGAGTCTCGTTTAACCCTTGAATTCGATTTAGCTTAGGAATTTTTTGATATAGGCGCCTCAGTTTTGAATTTTTTAGATCAAACATCCATACCTTTTAGTGATATGATTAAACTTTTTTTTGTCGTCATAATTTTGGTGCTATATACACATTATATTGTAAAAAAATTTCCTATAATCTAGCCCTTTAATTACCCTCTCATCCGTTAGAGATAATTGTAAAAAAAAAATGATTAGATTCAATTTATTTTCACAATAATGCTACAATTTAGCAATAATTATCTACGATTTAAGATATTTTCTTTCCAGAATAGTTTAAAATATTTTCAAATCCCACAAAATCAAACGTACCGAAATAAGTTTCTCTTTTAGTACGTTAAGAGAAAATATGATTGAGAATAATATAAACGTACCAATACACAATGTGTACAAAATAAAATGTACCAAAATAAAAATAATGTACCAATATTAACAATATGTATAAAAACAAAAGTACCAAAATTGCAAATAAATGTCACAGCCCGTCCCGAAATTTCATTTATCGTGGATGTGAATTGACGGAATTGCCCTTAAAGGTTGCTAAGGTATGTGTAACATGTTTATTTGAATAATACATACCTTCCTAAGTTTTTGGAAAATTAAGTTGGACTAAAAATTGTATGCATTTTGTGTGGTTAGGGACTTAAGAGAACCACACAAATCCCTATCACCCTCTCTCTCTCTCTCCTATCCTGTATCTCTCTATTCCCTCTTAGTTTCACTCTCTCTCCCTTCAAACTTGTAAGGACACTCTCACCCGCGAACATTTAGGCACAGATCGAAGGTTCTAAGGTAAGAATCAAACTCATCTTGAGTCCCTGAGTTTAAAGATACTAATTTTGGAACTTAAGACCTTCGAAATCATCGTGAAACCCGAACCCCGAAAATGTGCACTGTTCCTTCACACATAAAACATTGTGTTTCAGGGAATTTCAAGCTCACAATGAGCTTAAGGAGGTTCTCACGAGCTTCGAGGTACTTCGTTGGTAGAATTTGAACGTCGGAGGACTGAGAACGAAGCTTTTCAAATTTGGCCGGAACTTTCGAGACTTTTTCCGATGAATCCCCGACGAGTTAGGGGTCGAAGCAGGTATGGATTTGTTTACCTCGTCGAGATCTTCATTTTGATATAAAGAGCGTTGAAAATAGTGAAGAAATGAGTGAGTTATGGTGATTTGAAAATAACCCAGAAACCGGCGACTTTTCCGTCGCTGGCGAAACCAGTCCGGCGTCTAGAGGTAGGGGATGACGCGCGTGGGGGCGCATAGCATCGTCCCTCTCCTGGCACGTGGGGGCGCGTGCGGTGTTGAAAAATTATTCTAAAAATATCTCGACGATCGTGACGTCGAGTAGGTCACTGTGGTATATTCATATACCCAAATTGAGCATCGTATGAGAAGTTATTACGTATTGTTGGTTATGTGCTTTAAAATAACGTTTTTATAGTTGTTTCGCATATAGGTGAGACCTATCATGAGGACGAGCGCATTCAAGGATGTCACGGGGGTTACGACCCTTCGACATACCAGTGAGTGGGCAGTTATTTTCTGTATATACCTATATACTACTGATTTTTCCCAGAATTTGAATTTAAATGATAGTATGTTTTAAAATGCCATGCATATATATTATATGAAATATATGAGTTAGTATTTGATGCATATATGTTAAATGGTGCTGTGGACACACAGGTGAGTATCAGGTGAGTTTTATGTTGTTCATGTGATTTATTGTTTGATGTGATTTATGTTGAGAGCTCATAACCTGCACCCCCGGTGTTAGTGCTTATATTATTCACCTCGCACCACATGCTCACCTTGGATCCAAGTAGGTGCATGTCGTACAGACCATTAGAGGTGGTTCCGACATGTCGTACAGACCATAAGAGGTGGTTCCGACTTGTAGGTGACCTTAGATTATTATACAACTGTTGATAAGAGAAGCACTAGAGCGTATTCTTACACCATTCTTGTCGTACAGACTACTTTAGATAGTTCCGATTTATGTGCAGAGTAGGGACGTACATGTCACAGTTGGTGACTCCGGCTGGATTGAATATTGAGCTATAAAATTAGCCGTACAGGACACCTGTAGGGTCTCTGGTTGATTCCTTATTTCACCTGTTATATTGATGCATCCTTATTATGTTTTTAAGCATAGCATGGCATATTTTTCCTGAAAAGTGTTAAAGACTTGTGATTTGAGTTTTGCTGTTATTTATGGTTATATATATACTATTTTCTGGGAAAGTATATAGGTTTTACAGCGAGGGGTTAGAAGTGTTATTAATTGAAATATTTTCGAAAAGCTTTGTTTTACTGACCCACTCAATCTTGTTTTGCGCCCCTCCAGGTTCTAGTTAGCAGTGTTGGTGACTCACGAAGATTTCCACGGCGTTCTGACAGACTACTTATATGTAGGATTCACCTTCAGGTATTGTAATTTAGTAATGGTCCCACTTGACTGCACCTAGTACTTATGTTCTGATTATGTGTGTTTCACACTTAAACTCACTCTAGCATGTTAGTTGGATATTATTGCTAGTAGTTGGTTTTTATTCATTCGTATTTCTTTTACCTTTTTGCTTCCGCGTCGCACTTTTGGTTACGTCACGCCCACGTGACGGCCAGCACGCTCTGATTTTAGGGTCGAGGTGTCATAAACGTACCAATTAATAATTTTTGTAAATTCAAACGTATGCACATATAATATATATATATATATATATATATGTAATGTATTGTACCTAATAATAATTCATCAACAACTATACTTAAAAAAACAGCAAAAAAATATAATTTCACAAAAAAAAATTGAAAAAATTACACAGAGCTTTTATGTTGATCACCAACTATTTGAAAAAAAAAACCACTTGGAAAAATAAATAATATTAAATATTTGCATAACCAAAAAAAAACTGTGATCGAAAAAACATATATGGAATAAGAGAATATATAGTTTAATTACTAATATCTCCACTAAATAAGGAAAAGTGCATCATGCAGACAAAAAGATAAATTCAAAATTATTTTAATTTTAAAAAATATAATAATGACATGTAATTTAGCTTGAGGTGGTTATTGGTCAAAACACTTTAATCAAATTTTAAAAAGGCACAGATGTTTAATCTAAATGATATAGAAAAATCGTAGAGGATTCTAATTTTTACTTTAGCTTAATACTAATGTAAATCAATCTACAAAGAATTGTTTGTGAAGCAAAACAAATCTTATTTATGGCATTTTTTGTTGCTTGAAGTCTGAGTAGTGATGAACCGGTAAGTGTAAGAGATAAACAATCTCTCTCTTAGTTTATCCCATACCAAATTTTTCAGGTATGCAACGCCCATAGCCGATGTGAGAACGATGTATCTTTTCATTCATTGGTTGTTACTAAACACAACATGAAATGATGACAATTATATTCACAATTATCTATTCTTTATAACTAAAAATATATACTTTTAAGGTTAAGACTTAATTGTAGCAATGATTCTTGAACTTTACCCTTAGTTTAATTTTAGACTTTGAACTCTCATATTAGTTTCTTTAGTCCACTAATTTAACAATGTATTGTTCAATTGGTTCTTTCACTAACGTCGCGTATTTTTCCTTAAATTTAGGCGTATAGTAGAAACTTTAACTTAAAACTTCAAAAAACAATAGAAAAAACTAAAAAATAAAATAATGTTATGAATAATATGTGGATGGCCCACATGAATAGTTTGTTACTATTTATGCACAGTATTTTCACTATTCATTTGTGGAAATTTTGTACAGTGAATAGTGTTGCTACAGTAACTTTTTCCTATAAAAACATGTGAAGAAGAGAGGAAGAAGTGAGAGACTCACAGAAGAGGAAGAAAGAAAAGAGAGGAAGATGAGAGATAATAGAGACAGTTATTTCTGTACCCCTATTATTCTAAATTATAATGAAAGTATCACTGCTGTCCCGAGAATGTACTCCAGTCACACTGACTGTAGAGGAACCTCGTCAATTTTGTGTCTTGTTTATTTATTCCATTACACCCACCATCGATTTTACAACACGTTATCAGCACGAGAAGCTCTCATGTCAGTGGAAAGCACAACACCATAAATCTGGTGAAGCATTACTTACCTTTCACCTCTGCTAGCCAAAATCTCACAGAATAAAAGGTATGTCCATTTTCTGTCTCTTCCACCGCGCCTGAAGCGCCCCACCGAATTCCAATGAGAATTGAAATTTACAACGACCTGCAGTCGTCACGAGATGAGAAAACTCGTACTTGACAACTGGTTTCCAGATATCCAGAAGAATCTCATCAGACTTGGAAACCTATATCGCGTCGTTTTCGACGGATCTCGAGAACTCCCATGAATAATCGGTTGTCTGAGATAGTGATGGCAGGACTGACTCCACATAGGCCTCATTCTCTTGTGCCTCCATCAACCCCGCTGTCATCTATGTCTTTGTATGGAGGTTCTTGCTTCACGATGCCATGTTCTCTGGGTCATGCAAGAACAATGTCAGTCTTTGGTAGCCCTTTTGGATTGAATTGAATTTGGGCAACATCCACAACAACCCAATTGGCCCTGCGTTTTGAGACTAGCAGAGACAGAGAAGGAAGAAAAATAATAGAAAATGGGGATTGATGGAATGGTAAGGCACATATGAAATTAAAATATAAAGGGATTTGAATGGTGCACGACACCATTTGGTCAAAATATGAATTAAAGACAAGAGCTTTGGGTTGGTGCATGGCACCATGCTGCAGAAGGAAAGACAAAAAAATAAAGGTTTGAATAAGTGTTGACAAAAGAAGGAAAAATAATAAACAAAATGGGGTCTGATACTTGTTATTTATGTGAATTGGTGTTGGTTTAAAACCCTTTCATAAGTTCTATTTACTTTAAAGCAATTTATTTATCATGGACGGTTTTACTGCCTACTGCTTTAAGTTTTGATTTATGCGAATGGTGCTGAATTAAAGCTCTTATCACAAGCTTTATTTACTTAAATGCAATTTATTTACTATGGCTCGAATTACCGCCTATTGCTTTAATTTATTTATTGTACTTATCTTTTGTTTCGATGAGTATAACAAGGACCCGAAGTTCCTTGATTAGATAAGAGCCTGCAGTTTCTTGATCCTCATCATATAAAAATGATTGGACTCGAAGTTCTATCATACAAAAAGATCGAGCATGAAGTCCATTGATCCTCAAGATCAAGACATAAAGTTCCTTGATGAGTACCGTAAGTTTGAAGTGTCGCAGTGCCTTAACTTAATTGTAATAAAAGTGATAAGAGTTTCAGTCTACATATTATTAAATAAGGACTAGAAGTTCCTTATGTCCATACTCAAAATGGTTTAGTTGAATCATTTATTAAATGGATGAAATTGATTACCCGCGCTCTGCTCATGAAAACGAAATTGCTAATTTTCTACATGGGGACATGTCATTTTACATGATGCATCATTAAGTTTGGTTGAGACCAGTTGCCAACCATCAATATTTCTCAATATAACTCGTGTTTAGGCACTAGTCAAACATTACACATTTACAAGTTTTTGGTTATGTTATCTATGTGCCTATTGCACTGTCATAACGTACTAATATAAGACATCAATACAAACTGGGAATTTATGTTAGATTTGATTCATCATCTATCATTCAATATTTAGAACCCTTTACTGGGGATATGTTTACCGAATGGTTTGCAAACTGTCATTTTGATAAGACAATTTTCCCGCCGTTAGGGGGAGAAAATAACATCGTTCCAGAAGAATGATGAGGAAATATCATTCCAGAAGAATGATGAGAAACGACTGTTCCAGAAGAACGAAGAGAATTTGTCTTATTTTGATTCATGAAGCAATCAACATGAAAACGAAGACAAAATAATTTAATGATGTAACGATATATCAATCAAATGCCAGATGCATTTAATGATGCAAGAAAGTGATGAAATCACATATACTTGTTGCAAATGTGCCAACAAGAATTAATGTCCCTGTTCGACAATATAGTGAGGCAGTAAATGATTTCTCTGTTGCATGCCTGAAGCGTGGCAGACCTTTAGACTCAAAAGGTTTAGTCATTTGAAAAAGGAAGAATATGGCACTCCGAAACTATTGCATTCCCGAAGCATAACTGTTGCATGCCAGAAGCATGACAGTCACCGCATGGATACACGTCCCATAAAGGACAATCCACAGACATGGGAATATTGATGTCTCATGCATGAAACATGATAGACATATAAGTTCCAATGACTCAACTCCCAGAAGTAGAGATTAAAATCCAAGCTCTATAACGCTCAAGAAGAGGTTATGATCCGCATTCTCTAAAATACGATTATCATGGAATAGATAGTGTAATGCCCTTGAAGAGGTAATGGATATCCAAAGAAATAAAAAACTTTTATGCATGCGCATGCACATGAGAATACGGGATCATAGATTGATAATAACCAATGATAATTTTGGTTTTTACAAGTAGCTACTAAATTCATCAATAAGCTGTGTTGATATTGAGTCCCGTTCTTTTTTGTTAACAAAATAATTGGTCAAAATGGAGAAAGGCAATTCCATTACAATTTTGTAAGAACATGGAAAAATGGACATATATATTTGGATATAATACAAATAGCCAAAAGGTGTTGAACCAAGGAGGTTACATTGGGCATTTGTAATACAGTGAAATACACTCACATGATATGACACAAGGTTGTAAACGAGTTCATATGAATGCCAGAAGCATAACTGTTGCATGCCAGAAATATGACAGTCACCGCATGGATACACGTCCCATAAAGGACAATCCACAGACATGGGAATATTGATGTCTCATGCATGAAACATGATAGACATATAGGTTCCAATGACTCAACTCCCAGAAGTAGAGATTAAAATCCAAGCTCTATAACGCTCAAGAAGAGGTTATGATCAGCATTCTCTAAAATACGACTATCATGGAAGAGATAGTGTAATGCCCTTGAAGAGGCAATGGATATCCAAAGAAATAAAAAACTTTTATGCATGCACATGCACATGAGAATACAGGATCATAGATTGATAATAACCAATGGTAATTTTGGTTTTTACAAGTAGCTACTAAATTCATCAATAAGCTGTGTTGATATTGAGTCTCGTTCTTTTTCGTTAACAAAATAATTGGTCAAAATGGAGAAAGGCAATTCCATTACAATTTTGTAAGAACGTGGAAAAATGGACCTATATATTTGAATATAATACAAATAGCCAAAAGGTGTTGAACCAAGGAGGTTACATTGGGCATTTGTAATACAGTGAAATACACTCATATGATATGACACAAGGTTGTAAACGAGTTCATATGAATGCCAGAAGCATAACTGTTGCATGCCAGAAATATGACAGTCACCGCATGGATACACGTCCCATAAAGGACAATCCACGGACATGGGAATATTGATGTCTCATGCATGAAACATGATAGACATATAGGTTCCAATGACTCAACTCCCAGAAGTAGAGATTAAAATCCAAACTCTATAACACGCTTAAGAAGAGGTTATGATCTGCATTCTCTAAAATACAACTATCATGGAAGAGATAATGTAATGCCCTTGAAGAGGCAATGGATATACAAAGAAATAAAAAGCTTTTATGCATGCGCATGCACATGAGAATACAGGATCATAGATTGATGATAACCAATGGTAATTTTGGTTTTTACAAGTAGCTACTAAATTCATCAATGAGCTGTGTTGATATTGAGTCTCGTTGATATTGAGTCTCGTTGATATTGAGTCTCGTTCTTTTTCGTCAACAAAATAATTGGCCAAAATGAAGAAAGGCAATTCCATTACAATTTTATAAGAATGTGGAAAAATGGATCTATATATTTAAATATAATACAAATAGCCAAAAGGTGTTGAACCAAGGAGGTTACATTGGGCATTTGTAATACAGTGAAATACACTCACATGAAATGATACAAGGTTGTAAACGAGTTCATATGAATGGAGAATTATATACGAAGGGTTGTGAGTCACACACATCATATCTCCATAAGTAAATCCCTCAAGTATACATGGGAGCAAATTGCTCTGTATAAACTCCAAAGGAAAAGGTGTCATGAAGTGTAAAAAATCCCTGAATGATTCAAATTGCTTGAAGTAAGCCCCAGAAAGGTAAAACATAAATTATGTACTTAATACCAATGGATGGTATAAATTGCCTTAATGAGTACTATCATTATGGTATTGTTGCAACATACTAAAATCTCTTGCAAGAGTTGATGATATTAAATTGAGACTCCTAAAGAGTCAAGAAATATTATAAGGTGTTGAGAAAAATATTGTTTCGAGCTGCAGATCGAATAATCTACCAACACGAATCTTATTCATGATGTTTATGATATTAAAGAATCATATGGATTGAAGATCATGAGTTGAACACTCAAGTGGTTATTAATATTTAGACACTAAGAAAAATCATTCATCCTCGTGAGGGAGAAGATGAATTGATTTGGTCCAGAAGTACCACATTTTAGTGAAGTATATGCTTTATTGTATTTGACACAATACATTGAATAAAATAAAGCTTATCTATTGATATCGTTGAGAAATTACAGACATTACATACACATGAAAACATGAGGGAGCCTTCACAAAGGTTGCTCATGTAAAGCTTCAGTACTTGGTGAAACTCCAAACGGTTGAGACAATGAATGTCTTTGGAATAAAGACTTGAACCCCTGATTGTCATTTTGAGTCCGACCTTTAGATTCTAGTAGCTAGTCAAGCTTTCTTTTCATGCTTGTTGAGTAATTATTTGCGAGCATGTGTAACACTATATTCTCGTGCTTGAGCCCTCTAATATCTTGTTTAAGACTTGCCACTTCAACCATTAATGATTCAACTTGATGAGTTTGTGCAAGTAGGCGTTGACCCATATTAGAAACAGAGTTCGCACACTGAATACTGAGAGCCAATGAGTCTTGAACGGCTGCCTCATCAGACCGGTTTGAAGGGATTCTGTTATCCTTGAGAGTGAGAAGATTCCTAGCTACCACTGTAGCGATTATGTCATTCTTCATCAGAGAGTCCCTAACCGTAAGAGGACCATTTGAAGATAAGAAAGACGGGCACCATATATTATCCTGATGCGGCTTGCCTGTATTAGTCCTAAGACTCAAATCTAAGCAAATGTTAGATGGGCAAGCCATTTTTCAGAAATGATGAAGGAAAAATAAGGTCAAATAAAATCTCAGAAGTGCAAAAAGGAGAAAATTTCTACAGGCTGCAACTTTCTAAGCATACTTTTGAATACAATTGATGTCTCTATAAAAGAAGAGGCAACAGAGCCACTTGTTCAGAGATCGAAGAGGTACGGCTCTCAAATTTCAAAAAGCTAGATTTTCAAGAGAAAGTTCTTCAACATTTCTCAGACGCAATCTCAGCTTTTAGATATCACGTGCAACTTTGTCAAAGATTTCTGATAAAGTAGAAAACGTGTAAATCTTACTATTCCTACTACAACACTGTTGCCGACAAGCATGGATGACAAAGCCACATCCACACCACTACCTGCTATTGAGGAAATCTTTATATATGTCGACCTTTATTCTCTATAACAAGGCAGACATGCAAGAATACCTAACTTTTCCTCATCTCCGAGAATGCATCTTCAACAAAGTATCTCGAAATACTCAGTTTTCTTCCTCTCCGATAACACCTCTTCAAAATAAGTCACACAAGAGCAAGAGTATCTCATATCATCAGGGACGAGAACAAGAGTATCCCATATCATGCAATCTCCCTGTCATTTCCCTTGTCCTTATTCTTATTTGCAAAGACAAGGATAAAGAAAGCAATATGTTGGAACCTCCACTCAAACTCTCGGTAAGGAACCGACTGCCTGGAACCTTTCTTGATTGCTTACCTAGTATTGCTCTCGAGTAGTCATCTTCAACTGTTGTTGGAGCTGGGTCTCCAGTCACTAAGAAATGATGAACCATCCAAATGCAAGGGTTACATTCCACTCTTGCATCAGTGGACAAATCCCAGAAGAGAAGATGCCACACATGCATGGGGGGAAACTAGGGAAAATACCACTTATGCAAGGGGAACAAGTAAGGCAAGTGAAAATGATACATTGAAGCATTTGGAGACAAGCGCAACAAACACGTGTTGATTCATCCCTGACAAAGCCAAAGATCACTTGCCGTGTGAAGCTCCTCATTGTCTAATTTCATTCAAGATCAAGCCTCGAAGTCCTTGAAGAAATCACAAGTCCAATTCAAGATCAAGTGTCCACCACCCTTGAATCAAATTTCGCTCCAGATAAAAGAAGTAAATTCAGACCTTTGATGCAAGTCTAGCAGAAAGCCCTCTAGCCCAGTTCAAGAACAAACCTGTGGAAAGTTAACAACAAGTAAACCACCTCTTTCGGCAACTCTTTTTGCTAAGAGACTGAAGCAGAATGATCAATGATCAAACTAAATGATTTAAGATCAGGGGAAGATACTCATCAGAGGGAGCATCCAAAACAGATCAAGATTTTAACGAGTCAATCGAAGACTTGTGGCCATCCAAGGAGAGTGTTGTGAATAATATGTAGATGGCTCACATGAATAATTTGTTACTATTTATCCACAGTATTTTCACTATTCATTTGTGGAAATTTTGTAAAGTGAATAGTGTTGCTACAATAATTTTTTTCTATAAAAGCATGTGAAGAAGAGAGGAAGAAGTGAGAGACTCACGGAAGAGGAAGAAAGAAAAGAGAAGAAGAGGAGAGGAGATAATAGAGAGAGTTATTTATGTACCCCTATTATTCTAAATTATAATGAAAGTACCACTGCTGCCCCGAAGACGTACTTAAGTCACAATGACTGTAGAGGAACCTTGTAAATTTTGTGTCTTATTTATTTATTCAACTGCACCCACCATCGATTTTACAACAAATAAAATTTTATAAATTAATATCTAAAACATTTTCTTTTTTAACAAACGATATTATTTACAATAAAGGGTGGGGGACTAAGCTAAGGCTCACAATGGGTCAGCCATAATAATGTGATTCAAATTCCCTTTTGGTGAGAACCGAATCTAAGACCTCCCACTTATAAGTTAAAAAGAATACCACTAGACCAAAGTATTAAGTAATAATTAATGTCTAAAACTTAAAACAAATTGAAATTTGAACTTTAAATATGCAAAATGAAAATGGTTAGACTTTAGCAACTGTTAATACTGGGCAATGCAATTTTAATGTTGGTATGAAGTTTCTAATATACCTCTAAATGTACGTTAGCGAAAATGACTAATTGTAAATACATTGTTAAGTTTGAAGACTAAAGAGACTAATATAAGAGTTCGTGATATAAAATTAAACTAGGAATAAGGTTCGAAAACTATTCTTACAATTAAGCCTAAAGTTAATATCTCATCCAAAATACAATTACCATTGCCAAACAAGAGTGAGAGAATGGGCTAAGTCTAGGCCTGACAAACGGGTTGTGTCTGTCATTTTCGTAACACTTGTTATTTAAAACGGGTCATGTCGTGTCACACTTGTTATCTTAAAGGGTCCTTACGGGTAAAGTGACCCGACCCATTATGACCCGTTAAGAAATTTTTATTTTCTTAAATTTGCACATACCACACATTACCACATAAATATTACTTCAAAACATTAAAACACATTTGTCGTTTAAGTACTACATCTACACTCGAAAATAATAGCCTAATAAACAAACATCCATACACTACTAGTCTATTACAAAATATTAAATGTGCAAGGATATGCAAAATGAAAGAGTTTTTGTTTTCAAGGTTGTGAAGCCTTTCTCAAAAGTTTAAACATTGCCAATGGAACTCAAAGCTTGCATGTTATTCATTTTACAAAATCTTCAATTTTCATCGATCATCATGACATAAGATTTTGTGGTATGCACAAGTGTAAATATTTTAAATTGAAGATCGAATTCATTCATTGTATTCATATAGGGTCAAAGAGTGTAGTTGTAAAAAATCATCAAAATCGGAGTTAAAATAATCGTTAAATCGTGATTTTTCGTTGATAACCGTCGAAAAGTTTTGTCCCGTTACTTGATCTTTGAATGTTTGTTTTTTGCGATTTTTAGAGTATGCAATCTTGAAGCATATACAAACAAATTTGACGATTGGATCGTTGAAATTAGTTTTGTAGAATGCGTATCCCATCAAAACGATAGATTCACTAACACTTAAAGTTTATTTATACTTTCATTAAGTATAACATAAGATTTTGTGGTATCTACTAGTGTAAATATTTTAAATTGAAGATCGAATTCATTTATTGTATTCATATAGGGTCAAGGAGTGTAGTTTTAAAAAAATCATCAAAATCGGAGTTAAAATAACCGTTAAATCGTGATTTTTCGTTGATAACTGTCGAAAAGTTTTGTCACGTTACTTGATCTCTGAATGTTTGTTTTTTGCAATTTTTGGCACATACAATCTCGAAGTATATACAAACATGTTTGACGATTGGATCGTTGAAACTAGTTTCGTAGAATGCGTATCCTATCAAAATAATAGATTCACTAACACTTAAGAATTTATTTATACTTTTATTAAGTATAACATAAGATTTTGTGGTATCCACTAGTGTAAATATTTTAAATTGAAGATCAAATTCATTCATTGTATTCATATAAGGTCAAGGAGTGTAGCTGTAAAAAAACATCAAATTCAGAGTTAAAATAACTGTTAAATCGTGATTTTTCGTTGATAACCGTTGAAAAGTTTTGTTCCGTTACTTGATCACTAAATGTTTATTTTTTGTGATTTTTGGCGTATGCGATCTTGAAGCATATACAAATAAGTTTGACGGTTGGATCATTGAAATTAGTTTCGTAGAATGCGTATCCCATCAAAACAATAGATTCACTAACACTTAGAGTTTATTTATACTTTCATTAAGTATAACATAAGATTTTGTGGTATCCACTAGTGTAAATATTTTAAATTGAAGATTGAATTAATTCATTGCATTCATATGGGGTCAATATTGAATTAATTCATTGTATTCATATAGGGTCAAGGAGTGTAGCTGTAAAAAAAAATCATCAAAATCAGAGTTAAAATAACCGTTAAATCATGATTTTTCAATTATAACCGTCGAAAAGTTTTGTCCTGTTACTTGATCTCTGAATGTTTTTTTTTTGCAATTTTTGGCCTATGCGATCTCGAAGTATATATAAACATGTTTGACGATTGGATCGTTGAAACTAGTTTCGTAGAATGCGTATCCCATCAAAACAATAGATTCACTAACACTTAAGAATTTATTCATATTTTCATTAAGTATAAACTAGTGTAAATATTTTAAATTGAAGATCGAGTTTATTCATTGTATTCATATAGGGTCAAGGAGTGTAGCTGTAAAAAATCATCAAAATCGGAGTTAAAATAACCATTAAATCATGATTTTTCGTTGATAACCGTCGAAAAGTTTTGTCTCGTTACTTGATATCTGAATGTTTTTTTTTTTTGCAATTTTTTGCTGATGTGATCTCAAAGCATATACAAACAAGTTTGACGGTTGGATCGTTAAAATTAGTTTCGCAGAATTTGTATCCCATCAAGTTCACTGATATATATATATATATATATATTTATTAAGTAGATTTAAATTTATTTATTTTGTATGTATAACACTTAAGAAATTGAATGATATGTATATTTAAGCCGATCCAATGGTCACCAATTTTTAATATTTAATTTAATATATATATATATATATATATATAATTATTATAGTTTTTAGGGGTATAAAATTGTTAAATTAATATATATAATTATTATAGTATTTTTTAGGGTTATAAAATTATAAAATTAATATTTTGCTTACCGTGTATCGTGTTACCCACATGTATACCCGAACCAACACATTATTTTAATAGATGCTTATTGGATTACCCGATAATGAATCGATTCGTTATCGTGTCGATCTGAACACCTGTTAATTTCGTGTTGTATCGTATCGGGTTATCGGGTCGTATAAGGAATTGCCAGGCCTAGTTAAGTCTCACAATGAGTTAACAATGATGTGGTTGAAATGTGCTTTTGATGAGAGTCGAATTTAAAACATCTCACTTACAAATGAGTACAAACATTACTAGACTATAATATTAAATGATTAGGACTAATATTTGAATTCATTATTTTGTCCTGTCTGCTAACAAACGGACGTCGACATTTTAGTTCCAATTTTCTCTGATAGATTACTTGTATCAAAATTCCATAACGTGTGAGCGAAGGCGAGATCATGGAAAAGCTAAAACCGCGTCGTGTCACAAAATCAACCAAGTGGCTTGTAGAGCTTTCATGTAATAGAGTTATATAAATTCATGAATATTGATGGATTTTATATAATAAATTTATAAGATTCTATTTTAACAGAGCTAAACTGTCTTGTAGACATTTTATATAAAACTTTGATTTAATTTTTTTTGAAATCTCATAAAGATGAGACGTTTGTGAATGCTTGAAATACAATACAAAATTTTTTCAATACCCTCAAATTCCTCAACTTTTTAAAATTATTTAAAATAAAAGTTCATTAAATATACCTAAAATGTAATAAACTTATTTACAATCATGTTTAAATACAACCAGATTTTTAAAAGAGTAATGTTATTCTTACCATGTAATTGTACCGCAATTATATATCATCTTAGGTGACATCTAATGTGGATATCTACATAATTTAAATTAATCGGTTTATTCAATTAAAATTAATTTAAAAAACTAACAATTAAATGATTAATTTAAAAAACAATCAAAGAGAAGGAGAAGGAAGTCATGAAAGAGAAGGGGAAGGAAGGAGAAGACTTGAAAGCAAACTCCTCGGAGCTCCAACGACCGATGGGCTATCTGGGTTGTGCTCCTCCTCTGATCTTTGACCCTCTCGTCCTCCTCCGTTCAATTTGTGATCCACCTGAGAACCCCCGAGAAACTCCATCAGTCTCTCTCTCTCTCTCTCATATTTTTGTTCATTTAATTGCTTAGTGTTGTTTAGCTAGAAAGAATTAAGCTATTTCAATTTAATTTCTACGTCCTCCATTGCAATGTGCGAGAATTTTGTTATTTGCACTACAACTACTGAAATTGTATTGTGCACAAAAATCATGAATCTTTCACTTTAAAGACTATAACTTTAATTAGCTTATGCAATCACTACCCAAGTTCTAAAATCTGAGTACCCATGCTTACATTCGGTCAAATTGTTCCCGAGATTCAATTTCCATCATTTAAAAAACCAAGTTGATTTAGATTGTGGTGGTGAAGAATTGGCATGAGAGGGAAGGGGAAGGAAGGAGCAAACTTGAAAGCAGACTCCTCGTAAAACCCAGAGGAGTCGTGGAACCAAACTCCTCGTAGTCATAATTTAAGCAGCTTTTTTTTTTTTTTATTAAATTGATTTTAATTGAATAAAAGCTCTGATTAATTGAAATGACGTCCACAACTACATCATATGCCACCTAAGGTGGTATATAATTGTGGTACAATTACACAGTAAGAATAATATTATTGTTTTTGAAGATGTTAATAAATTATCTTAAAATAATGACTAAATACACATTATATTTGGAAAAATTATTAAAATTTTCATTAAATACTTGTAAATTTGTTAGAAGAACTAAAATCTGTCCAATCTCAATTGAAGAAACCCCAAAAGAGATAAAACCTATAAAGTCACCACACGTCATCCGTCCAATGAAATCCACATGCGTAGAAAAATCACACGGCTCAGGTAGATAGTGGCATCCCCCGAAATTCACCGGAATGTACGAGGGCATTTCCGGCACGTGGGTACTATAAAAGGCGGTTTAACCCGCTCCGGAAGTTTGGTAGAGAGTCCCTGCTGCGTGCTCTCTCTCCTCACTCACAATTTCTTGGTCGCTTCCTCACACTCTCACACCACACTCGCTTTATCTACCGTCTCCAATTTTTTTCTAGGGTTTCAAATTTCACAAATTCGGACCCCAAATTTCGATTGGAGCTCCGAATTCGCCGTCGCCGTGATTTGATTTTGCACTGCATAAGAAATGGACTCTGATAATTCGTGGAGCAGTCTCTTCTCGACCCCCTCGTCGAGGCGGTATCTGTCGCGATCCGGTGAGTTTGCCGAACTGTTCCTGGCAGTGTTCATTGTTTGTCGTTGATTTTCTTGATTTTTTTATGGGTTGGTTTTTGGGGGTGTTGATTGCGGTTGGTTGGTGCAGATCTGTTTTCGCACGAAGAAACTGACGGGGACGATGATTTAAAGGCCGAGTTTTTGTGTCCTTTTTGCGCCGAGGATTTTGATGTCGTTGGGCTTTGCTGCCACATCGATGAGGAGCATCCGCTGGAGGCCAAGAACGGGGTATTTTGTTCTATTTCACTTATTTTTTTTGTTTAATTTGAAGTTTTACAGTGTAACTAATTAGTTTCTAGCTTAATTCGGAAAGTGGTTGTTCTAAATGTGTGAAAATACGAACTGTCGAGCTTTCCGTTGTTTTTCCCTTATAAATTTTAATGATTGCGTTTTGTTGGTAGTCTAGTTTTCGTTTTGGCTTAGAAAGCAGCAGTTTTTTGTTGTGATTATTTCACTAGTTTTGTAATTTACAAAGAGAGTGAGTGAACTTCTGGGGAGAGAAATGTATCATTGTCGAGTCATGCAAAAGGATGCTAGCAGTTTACTTGGTTTTCTCTTGGGGTTTGGCTCTGCTTGTGCAAGGGGCTTGTTTGAGTAGGGTTGAGTTGCAAATTAGTGGGCTATCTTGGGGGGTCATTTTAGTGAGTTTGTCATGACTGCTTATGTGGTTCATGTAGTATATATGATGGTGACCGACAATGTTGCCTTTAATAGACCGACAATATTGTTATTCTTCTTTGCTAGTTTTGTGTGTTGGGTTGAAGGTCTTTATGATGGGTTTGAGCCAAGCTTGTAGTTATTTTCTTTTTTGATATACAGATATATAATCTTTCAGGTCTAATTGTTGTTTTAATTAATAGAATGGAAGTAATGTTCCTCTTGGATTGTTTATGATCTTGCCCATTGTTATCAATTGGGATGTCCTCCTCTCGTGGATTTTTATAGAACTAAATGTTCATTCCTTTCCATTTGGCAGGTCTGTCCAGTTTGTGCGAAAAGGGTGGGAGCAAACCTTGTGAGCCATATTACTACGCAACATGGGAGTTTGTTAAAGATATCCTTTTGTTTGGACTTCTGTGTTTGGTTTGGTTATGATTTACATGCATTCTCATTGTGCCATAAAAATTAGTTGGTTAATGCAAGTGCCTTTGCCCATGAGCGGTAGGTCTCGGGTTCAAGACTTGGGAGCAGCCTCTCCATAAATGGGGGTAAGGTTAGCCGACATTCACCTCTCCCAGACCCTGCGTAAAGCGGGAGCCTTGTGCACTGGGTACGACCTTTTTTTAGTAGTTGGTTAAAGCCATCTAAATAACGGCGTGACAGGAATCATAAAACCTTTATCCTTAAAATTTCCTCAATTTAAGCAAAAATTATGTTCAAGTATCTAAATCACTTTCACATATCTTAATGTGTCTGGCCAGCAAGCAGACTAGTTATTAAATGTGATCGATTGTCACCATGACCTTGTTCCTTTTGTTGACACTTCCTGTATTTCCATCAGTCACTCTAATCTGCTGCCATGGTATTTTTCTTGCATAAAAACTTTGATAACTCTTGCTTCCATGTTTATTTTGAGTTTGTCAATATTTTTAAGTCCTAAGTAAGGGTCATGTGCTCCTTGACTATACATTACGTTCAGCGCAAGAGGAAACTTCGCAGGGGATCTGGGTCAACATTTTCTATATTAAGGAAAGAACTGCGGGAAGGAAGTTTACAATCTCTTCTAGGAGGGTCTTCGTTCCTTTCCTCAAACACTGAAGCTGATCCTTTGTTGTCTTCTTTTATATATAACCCTCCCACGGTTGATGAGGATGTCAGTACACAGACCCATCCTTTAGTTGAACCATCTTTTGTGAAGGAGAGCACAAAGGAAGAGGTCTCGGAAAGGTATTGAACATCATCACCACTTTACAACTTTTATCTTTATCTTTTCTTTTTATGTTTTTGGTGCCTGAGTAATAAATGAGAGTCCTCTATCTTGTTTTTTGTTTCGGAATATAGAACAACAGATAAGTAGGGATAGTATTAAGGGATTGTGTTGAGGTCTGGATGTACAACAGATAAATCATGCGTGCTTATTTACGTGTTTCCGTTGTGTGCGGTGAATTTACTATGATTTCTTCAAGGTCTAACACTGGTCTATGGTTGCAACAGAAGCGTTCAACAGCCACCGTTATCTCGCAAGGACCAAGAGGAGCAAGCGCGGAGGTGTGAGTTTGTTCAAGGACTGCTGATGTCGACTATTTTTGATGATTTATGAGTTAATAGTGTAGTGGGAGATGTGGAAATGATAAGTTAATAGGACCAGAGCACAGACCCAAGTAATACGAGAGGGAAGAACGTGGTGCTATTTATGTAACAAGCGGTAATAGTTAGATGATCAGAACAACATCTATCTATTCGTAATGTACTCAAACCTTTATGTGCATAATGAAAATATGGAATAATTTATCCACTTTCTGTGTTTACTATCTTTCTGTATGTTCCTGATAACTTGCCCAACGTTGTCAGGGAATTAATTTGCACTGATCCCAAGTTGGGATACAAAATCAAATGGAATAGTGACACTTTAGGTTAGATATGGCATAGGGCCACTTTAGGCTCGTTTGGTGTCTAAGAATAGATTCGAGTTGATACCTTATAAATTGGTGTCTTAAGAATGGATTTGAGGTGGAAAGTTCACTGAAGGTAGTGGGGAGGGGTGAGTGATTTTTCGTTTGGAAGGAGTTTGACATGAAAGAAAATTTTCCTTCTGATCTTTTCATTTTAAGGATTAGAGCGAATAAGTTTTTTTAATGAGTAATTTATTTTTTATTTTCAATTGAGACATGATTTTTTTCATTTCTTCATTGACCATGTTTTGAACGTAAGGTATATTTCAATCGAATTCTAGTACCAAGGGACGCCTTGTGAAAGCGGCGCCTTGATGTCACAAGGGATGGTTTGCATATTTTTTCATACATGAATAAGGTTTTGTAGATTTTTTGCGTTGGGTGTGATGTCACAAGGGATAGTTTGCACATTTTTTTCATACATGAATAAGATTTCGTAGATTTTTTGTGTTGGGTGTGAGGGGAGGGGGATGTGAGTGCAATGTGCAAATAGAGTAAACAAAATTGTGAAAATCATTACCCGAAGGTTTTTTGTCAATTAATTTCTTTTGATTTATTTAATTCTCATAATATAAAAAAAAGAAAGATAAGTGCATGCGGAGCAAAAGAGAATGTAAAACGACCACTTGCTAGAAATTATTTGCTCGAAGTAAAATCTCATCGACATTCAAGTGAATTGTCAAAACTACGTTAGCGACGCAATATGTCATGTGAGGTTGCGATTAATTTCCTCCATTGGTTTATACAAGGATTTAACTTAAGTGGTAGTTGTGGGTTCGAACTCCGCCGTGTAAGTTTATCTTACATTGCCGGTCCCAAGCCCGGATAAAGGAGGAGGGGGAGGGCGTCAGGTAGTCGACAGCCGGCACTCCATGATCACGTCGAATCCTTATGAAAATGAATCCAGAACGAAATCGCGCTAAAGCTAGGGCGTCACCCGTAAGTGGCGCGCTGTGTGGCCCGAGCACAGTGATAAATGAGCAAGGGTCGCTGTATCTCCATCGGCACCCGGATGCAGTGTTAAATGAGCAAGGGGGCTATAGAAACTTCTTTTCGAACGACTCCACTCAAAGTTGTTTGGGAGTATATGCTCCTATCAACTTTACACGGGACACACAAAAGAAGTACTTTGATCCTATTAAACGGGGAAGGGTGAAGAAGTTAGGACAGAAGGGTAGAGTTCAAGAGAGCAAAATGCGTTTAGGAACGTGGAATATAGGAACTTTGACGGGAAAATCTATGGAAGTAGTAAAAGTTATGGTGAGGAGAAGGATAAATATTATGTGCCTACAAGAAACTAAGTGGGTTGGGCGTAAGGCAAAGGATCTAGAAAACTCAGGGTTTAAACTATGGTATTCGGGCACAAATAGAACGAGAAACGGTGTTGGCATCATCGTGGACAAGACCTTGACACAAGATGTTGTAGATGTCAAGAGGGTAGGAGATAGAATCATGGCAATCAAGATTGTAATAGGACAAGAACTTATCAATGTGATTAGTGCGTACGCACCTCAAGTAGGGTTGGATACGAGTTCGAAGGAGAAATTTTGGGAAGACCTTGGAGACTTGGTGCAAGGAATTGCTCAGACGGAGAAGTTATTTATAGGAGGAGATTTAAATGGACACGTGGGCAGGGAGACAGGCAACTATGGAGGTTTT
Source organism: Malus sylvestris (assembly GCF_916048215.2). Classification (NCBI taxonomy): domain Eukaryota; kingdom Viridiplantae; phylum Streptophyta; class Magnoliopsida; order Rosales; family Rosaceae; genus Malus; species Malus sylvestris. The sequence continues at coordinate 12,039,028 of NC_062275.1, forward strand.
CATGGTGGCCATGGTTTTGGGGAGAGAAACGAGGATGGGGAAGCTATCTTGGATTTTGCAATGGCATATGATCTCTTCTTAGCCAACACCTTCTTTAAGAAGAGAGAAGAACATGTGATCACCTACAAGAGTGGGTCGTCAAAAACACAAATAGATTTTCTTCTAATGAGGAAAGGGGATCGTATAACTTGTAAGGATTGCAAAGTTATACCAGGAGAGAGCGTGGCTAATCAACATCGCTTGTTGGTGATGGATGTACATATCAAACGAGTGAGAAAAAAGAACAAGACTTGGAAGTGCCCAAGGACTAGATGGTGGAATCTAAAAGAAGAAAAACAAGCCATTTTCAAAGAGAAAGTAATCACCCAGTGTGTGTGGGATAGAGAGGGGGAAGCTAACCAAATGTGGGATTCCATGGCTAGTTGTATCCGAAAAGTAGCAAAAGAGGTATTAGGAGAGTCCAAGGGCTTTGCCCCACACCAAAAGGAATCTTGGTGGTGGAATGAGGAGGTACAAACAAAGGTGAAGGCTAAGAAGGAATGTTGTAAAGCCTTATACAAGGATAGGACCGATGAAAATGGTGAAAGGTATAGAAAAGCGAAGCAAGAGGCGAAGAAAGCTGTGAGAGAAGCTAAGTTAGCGGCTTATGACGATATGTATAAGCGACTAGATACCAAAGAAGGAGAGTTGGATATCTATAAACTAGCTAGAGCAAGGGAAAAGAAGACAAGGGACCTAAACCAAGTGAGGTGCATCAAGGATGAGGATGGAAAGGTTCTTGCTACAGAGAACGCGGTTAAAGACAGATGGAAAGGTTATTTTCATAATCTTTTCAATGAAGGACATGAAATGAGTGCTTCTTTAGGGGAGTTGAGTAACTCAGAAGAGTGTCGAAACTACTCTTTTTATCGTAGAATCCGGAAGGAAGAAGTGGTTGTAGCTTTGAAGAAGATGAAGCATAGAAAAGCAGTAGGCCCAGACGATATACCAATCGAAGTGTGGAAAATTTTGGGAGAGACAGGTATAACATGGCTCACTGACCTTTTCAATAGGATTTTGAAAACGAAGAAGATGCCAAATGAGTGGCGAACGAGCACTTTGGTGCCTATCTACAAGAATAAGGGCGATGTACAAAATTGCATGAACTATAGGGGTATTAAGCTAATGAGTCATACAATGAAGCTCTGGGAGAGAGTCATTGAGCATAGATTGAGGCAAGAGACACGGGTTTCGGACAACCAATTCGGGTTCATGCCAGGGCGCTCAACCATTGAGGCAATCTATCTCTTACGAAGATTGATGGAAAGATATAGAGATGGGAAAAAGGATTTACACATGGTCTTTATAGATTTGGAAAAAGCGTATGATAGGGTCCCAAGAGACATTCTTTGGAGGATTTTAGAGAAGAAAGGAGTACGAGTAGCATATATCCAAGCTATACAGGATATGTATGAAGGAGCAAAGACTGCCGTAAGAACTCATGAAGGACAAACCGAAAGCTTCCCCATAACTGTAGGATTACATCAAGGCTCATCCTTAAGTCCTTACCTTTTTGCGTTGGTAATGGATGAGTTAACAGGACATATTCAAGATGATATTCCTTGGTGTATGCTTTTCGCAGACGATATAGTGTTGATAGATGAAACTCAGGAAGGGGTAAATGCAAAGCTTAACCTTTGGAGAGAAGTGTTGGAATCTAAAGGTCTTCGCCTAAGCCGATCAAAGACAGAATATATGGAGTGCAAGTTCAGTGCAAATGGAGGCCAAAACGAGTTAAGGGTGAGGATCAGAGATCAAGAAATACCAAAGAGCGACCGTTTTCGTTACCTAGGATCTATCTTGCAAAAGAACGGAGAATTAGATGGAGATCTCAACCATAGGATACAAGCTGGATGGATGAAGTGGAAGAGTGCATCCGGCGTGTTGTGTGACCGCCGTATGCCACTGAAGCTCAAGGGAAAATTTTATAGGACGGCAATAAGGCCGGCGATGCTGTATGGCACAGAATGTTGGGCGGTGAAGCATCAACACGTACATAAAATGGGTGTAGCGGAGATGAGGATGCTTCGTTGGATGTGTGGGCACACGAGAAATGATAAGATTAGGAATGAGGATATCCGGGGTAAAGTAGGAGTAGCCGAAATTGAAGGAAAGATGAGAGAAAATCGGTTACGGTGGTTTGGACATGTGCAAAGAAGGCCTACTGACGCTCCGATTAGAAGATGCGACTATGGGACAGAGGTTCAGGGCCGAAGGGGTAGAGGAAGACCTAGGAAAACTTTGGAAGAGACCCTAAGAAAAGACTTAGAGTACTTGGATCTAACGGAGGACATGACACAGGACAGAACACAATGGCGTTCTAAGATTCATATAGCCGATCCTACTCAGTGACTTGGATTTTCCAAGTTTCCAACCGAGAAGTTTTCCTCACTCGGGAAATTAAGGGAACACTACCTCAACCTACATGCTCCACTCACAAAGCTTCAATATACAAGCTTCAACAAAAGAAAATTCAAAGAACTTAGCGAAGAAGGTTTTGGTGTATTTAACACAATACGTTGAAATGAAGGAAAGCTTATTTATTGATATCCCCGATAAGTTACAAATATGTACATATACTTGAGTCAAAATAAACAAACAAGAGGGAGCCTTCACAAATGTTGCTTAGGAGAAGTCTCAGCAGTCGGTAGAGCCCCAGAAAGAGAAGGCACCGGAGGGGGATCATTCGGAGCCTCAGTACTGGACAGAACCCTAGAAGGAGGAGGCATCAGAGGTTGATCATTTGGAGCTTCATTACGCGGTACAGCCCCAGAAGACGAAGGCAATAAATGCCTTTGGAACAAACCCACAAATCTCTGATGATCAAGTAAAACCTGACCATCAGATTCCTTCATCTGGTCAAGCTTCCTCTTCATGTTTGTAGCATAGTCATGTGCGAGCCGGTGCAACTGTTTATTCTCATGCTTGAGCCCTCTAATCTCATGTTTGAGACTCATCACTTCAGCCGCCAATGATTCAACTTGGCGGGTTCGAGCAAATAGGCGTTGTGCCATATTAGACACAGAACCTGCACACTGAACACTAAGAGCCAGAGAATCCTTAACAGCCAACTCATCAGACCGTTTGGAAAGTAGTCTGTTATCTTTGGGAGTGAGAAGGTTCCTGGCCACTACCGCAGCGGTCATATCATTCTTCATCACGGAATCCCCAACGGTAAGAGGACCAGTAGGGGAGACGAAAGATGGGCGCCATATGTTGTCTGGAGAAGGCGGGGCTGCCTCTTCAACAAGGTTCAAGTCAAAACGACGGTCGGAGGGGCCAGACATTTTCAAAGGTGTTGAAGAGAGAAGAGGTCGGACAAATCAAGATCTTAGAAGTGCAAGAATGGAGCTTCTACTGGTGGATATTCAAGTGTGCTTTGGAACTTAATGTCAGCCCCTATAAAAATCTGCACTCGATGAAGCTTCAGAAATCGAAGAGGCGCCTGCTCAGAAATCGAAGAGGCGTTTGCTTTCTCAAAAGCTGGGCTGCTCAGAGACCACGAGGGTCGATCTCAGAAATCGAAGAGGCGTGTGCTTTCTCAAAAGCTGGGCTGCTCAAAGACCACGAAGGCCGATCTCAGAAATCGAAGAGGCTTGCTTTCTCAAAAGCTGGGCTGCTCAGAGACCACGAGGGCCGATCTCAGAAATCGAAGAGGCACCTACTTTTCCAGCCCTGTCAGCACCTGTCACACGCACACTCAGCTTTGCGGAAATTATGGGCATTCTGTCGAAGATTTCTGGCGAAGTAGAAAGCACATGAATCGTACTGTTCAATCACCCACTTCCCACACGCAACAGTAGCTCATGGGTACCACATATAACTCCGCCAAAGTTCTCTGACAAAGTTGAGACACATGAAGCTTGCAGCTCCCACTACATCGCTCTGACCAAGAAGGGTAAAATATTAGCAAAGAAACAACACTAACAAAGTTTAGACACATAAATTTTGAAGGTCTAGCTACCATATTATTACCCACAAGGGTAAAGGAACAGTACCACTGCTGGATAATTGGAAAGTCCCGGTGTTTCAACCTATGTGCTTCGTGGCAAGGTAGACTAGCAAACATGCCCAACCTTTACTCACATTCGAGAAAACACTCCCAACAAGATTGCTTGCTCCAAAATCGAAGAGGCACCGCCCTCCGAATCTCGAGAGCCAGACTCCCAACATGATTACTTTCTCAAAAATCGAAGAGAGGGTAAAGGAACAGTACCACGGCTGGATAATTGGAAAGTTCCTGTGTGTCAACCTCTGTGCTTCGTGGCAAGGTAGACTAGCAAATATGCCCAACCTTTACTCACATTCGAGAAAACACTCCCAACAAGATTGCTTGCTCCAAAATCGAAGAGGCATCGCTCTCCGAATCTCGAGAGCCAGACTCCTAACATGATTACTTTCTCAAAAATCGAAGAGAGGGTAAAGGAACAGTACCACTGCTGGATAATTGGAAAGTCCCTGCGTGTCAACCTCTGTGTTTCGTGGCAAGGTAGACTAGCAAACATGCCCAACCTTTACTCACATTCGAGAAAACACTCCCAACAAGATTGCTTGCTCCAAAATCGAAGAGGCACCGCCCTCCGAATCTCGAGAGCCAGACTCCCAACATGATTACTTTCTCAAAAATCGAAGACACCGCTCTCCAAATCTCGAGAGCCAGACCCCCAGTAGGATTGCTTTCTCAAAAATCGAAGAGGCATCGTTCTCCGAATCTCGAGAGCCAGATCCCCGACAGGATTGCTTGTTCGAAAACCGAAAAGGCACCACTTTCCCAACTTCAAGAGCTGGATCTCCTTGGATAAAGCTTGTTTGTAATCTTCACACGCAACATCAGCTTTCCAGATACCACAGACCACTTTTTCAAAGTGCTCTGATAGAGTTAAACTTGTGAAGCTGGCAGCTCCCACTACCGTGCTATGACCAAGCAGGGTAAAGGAATAGCATTATTACTTGATGTTAGGGAGACTCCTATATATGTCGACCTCCATCCCCAACGGACATGCAGACCTGCAAAAATGCTCAACCCTTCCTCTTATCTGAGAGGGCACTCCCAACGAAGCCTTTCGAAATATTCAGCTTTCTTTCCCCCCGATAATACCTCTGTAAACAAGCTATACTAGAGCAAGAATATCTCATATCATCAGGGTTAAAAGCAAGAGTATCCCATATCATGCTTTTTCCCTGTCTTTTCCTTTGGCCTTGTTCTTACCTGCAAGACAAGGAGAAAGAGAGCAATCAGTCAGCACTTGGAATCAAGCTTCCAGCCAAGAACTGACTGCTTGGAACCCCTTACCTGATTACTTACCTGGCATTGCTCTCGAGTACTCATCTTCAACATCTTATGCTTCCAGGGAAGATCCCGCATCTACCTGAGGAACAGATAGGGCAAGTGAGAAGGATACAAGGAAGCATGTGGAGACAAGCGTAACAGCACACGTGCCGATACATCCATTACTCTGTCAAAAGCAAAAGTATCCCATATCAGCAGGGTCGAACGTACTCTAGATTTGATGGACTTGTTTTGACCCTCAAATTCTTCAGTCGGCCTTATCTTTGGAGGAAACCAGAAAACCCTCCAGCCCAGTTCAAGAATAAGCCTGTGGAAAGTTACTTCTTCAAAAGCAAAAGTATCCCATATCATCTCTTCTCATTTTTCTTCTTTTTATCCTTCATGCTGCCTGCAAGATAGGGAGAATGTGAACAATCAGCCGGAGCTCTGATTGCTTACCTTGTCTGTCACCCCTTTCAGCAGATCCCCTAGCTCGGCGACTTGGGGGACTCCTACTACATGGTTTGTATCGCGCTTGACCAAGCCTGAAACTACAAGTAAGCTTCAAGTGACATTGATACATTACCTTGTGCATCTCCACCAGTTACAGATACCACCCCTGGATGGAGGAAGAGTACTTCCAGAGAAGATGCCACATCTACCTATGAGACAGATAAGGAAAGTCAAGACGATACCACACTCCAGTACTTAGAAGTTTCGTGGTTACGAGATCATTCTCCCACAATATTTCCTAATGTCATTTGTACTAAATCATTCACTTGTACTCACTAAATGAGAGCTTGAACCTATGTACTTGTGTAAACCCTTCACAATTAATGAGAACTCCGCTATTCCGTGGACGTAGCCAATCTGGGTGAACCACGTACATCGTGTGATTGCTTTCCTATCTCTATCCATTTATATACTTATCCACACTAATGACCGGAGCAATCTAGCGAAGATCACAAAAAGTGACCGTTTTCGCTACCTAGGATCTATCTTGCAAGAGAACGGAGAATTAGATGGAGATCTCAACCATCGAATACAAGCTGGATGGATGAAGTGTAAGAGTGCATCCGGCGTGTTGTGTGACCGTCGTAGGCCACTGAAGCTCAAGGGAAAATTTTATAGGACGGCAATAAGGCCAGCGATGTTGTATGGCACAGAATGTTGGGCGGTGAAGCATCAACACGTACACAAAATGGGTGTAGCGGAGATGAGGATGCTTCATGGGATGTATGGGCACACGAGAAAGGATAAGATTGGGAATGAGGATATCCGAGGTAAAGTAGGAGTAGCCAAAATTGAAGGAAATATGAGAGAAAATCGGTTCCGGTGGTTTGGACATGTGCAAAGAAGGCCTACTGACGCTTCGGTTCGAAAATGTGACTACGCGACAGAGGTTTAGGGCCGAAGGGGTAGAGGAAGACCTAGGAAAACTTTGGAAGAGACCCTAAGAAAAGACTTGAGTACTTGGATCTAACGGAGGACATGACACAAAACCGAGCGCAATGGCGTTCTAGGATTCATATAGCCGACCCCACTTAGTGGGAAAAGGCTTTGTTGTTGTTGTTGTTGTTGTGGTAGTTGTGGGTTCGAAGCTTGAACTCAGTGTTTGTGGTACATAAAAGTACCATTATTCAAGCGTTTATGGTAGGTTGCCATATTTATTGTTTTGGAAGCATCAAGGCTCGGCGTTTGGCTATAAACATAAGTAAGCTTTTAGTCTATGATTCTATCAATACCAAACCAGATATAGCAAATTTGTCTTTCAGGTTGATTAAAGCTTTCAATTTTAGGATTGGCAACAAATATATATATGCATTTAATATAATCCCATCTAGTAATTATATGTAATTCTTTTGAATTATGTATATAATAAAATCATCATTTGATGGTTGAACTGATGATTATATTGAATACACGTAAGTATTGTAATCAAATCTTTCAAATTTTCAAAAGAAAAAGAATAAATGTTGCGGTAAATTCAGCAGTCTGCACAACCTCAACGTAGACGCACTGTATACGTACTCGTGCCATGGAAGTACTACTATCGTGAGTTGTTTTCACTAAATAACACATATTTGCATAAATTGCACACTAATAACATGCTTGAAATGGGAAGGGACAAGCTGGCTTTCCGAATCGGGCTTAGCCTTGATCAGATTTGGAGTGTAAGAAACTCACCAGGTATTCCATTGGAGTTAGAATGCTGGTCTATAACAAGTCCCTGGAATAACACTCCCATGTGCACCCATCAAGACCCTATACCTGTCCAGATGTAGGTCAGGCACAGGAGGAACTTACCGACGACTAGGATGTCGCTGTGGCAACATTCCAAAAAAACCACGCATGATAATGCATGATTGGCTTGAAATGTTGCAACAGCATCGCAATTGCATCAAAGTCCTACGCTGGCACATCCTAAAGTTCATTTGCCATCAGAAGAGTGAGCATGAGTGCAAGGACACACCCACCTTGTTCATCATATCTCACTGCTAATTTACTGTAGGATCAGAATATACATTAAACAGAACATGTTTGCGTTGAACTTTACTGTTAGTTCATACACACGGTGTGATCAAACATACTAAACAAAAGGCACCTCTACATATACGGAGATATATAAACAATTATAAGTTAATATATTTTCATCGTCATCAACTAAACAGTAACAGAAGATTGTCAAACAGCTACTGACATATGTTCCTTCCACCTAAACTGCCAAACTGCGATACAGCAAATAGACTAAGAAGAGTCGTAATCATAATGCCTGATGCAATACATAACGCGGTTAAAGACAGATGGAGAGGTTATTTTCATAATCTTTTCAATGAAGGACATGAAAGGAGTGCTTCTTTAGGGGAGTTAAGTAACTCAGAAGAGTGTAGAAACTACTCCTTTTATCGTCGAATCCGGAAGGAAGAAGTGGTTGTAGCTTTGAAGAAGATGAAGCATAGAAAAGCAATAGGCCCAGACGATATACCAATCGAAGTGTGGAAAGTTTTGGGAGAGACAGGTATAACATGGCTCATTGACCTTTTTAATAGGATTTTGAAAACGAAGAAGATGCCAAATGAGTGGCGAACGAGCACTTTGGTGCCTATCTACAAGAATAAGGGCGACGTACAAAATTGCATGAACTATAGGGGTATTAAGCTAATGAGTCATACAATGAAGCTCTGGGAGAGTCATTGAGCATAGATTGAGGCAAGAGACACGGGTTTCGGACAACCAATTCGGGTTCATGCCAGGGCGCTCAACCATGGAGGCAATCTATCTCTTACGAAGATTGATGGAAAGATATAGAGATGGGAAAAAGGATTTACACATGGTCTTTATAGATTTGGAAAAAGCGTATGATAGGGTCCCAAGAGACATTCTTTGGAGGATTTTAGAGAAGAAAGGAGTACGAGTAGCATATATCCAAGCTATAAAGGATATGTATGAAGGAGCAAAGACTGCCGTAAGAACTCATGAAGGACAAACCGAAAGCTTTCCCATAACTGTAGGATTACATCAAGGCTCATCCTTAAGTCCTTACCTTTTTGCGTTGGTAATGGATGAGTTAACAGGACATATTCAAGATGATATTCCTTGGTGTATGCTTTTCGCAGACGATATAGTGTTGATAGATGAAACTCAGGAAGGGGTAAATGCAAAGCTTAACCTTTGGAGAGAAGTGTTGGAATCTAAAGGTCTTCGCCTAAGCCGATCAAAGACAGAATATATGGAGTGCAAGTTCAGTGCAAATGGAGGCCAAAACGAGTTAGGGGTGAGGATCGGAGATCAAGAAATACCAAAGAGCGACCGTTTTCGTTACCTAGGATCTATCTTGCAAAAGAACGGAGAATTAGATGGAGATCTCAACCATAGAATACAAGCTGGATGGATGAAGTGGAAGAGTGCATCCGACGTGTTGTGTGACCGCCGTATGCCACTGAAGCTCAAGGGAAAATTTTATAGGACGGCAATAAGGCCGGCGATGCTGTATGGCACAGAATGTTGGGCGGTGAAACATCAACACGTACACAAAATGGGTGTAGCGGAGATGAGGATGCTTCGTTGGATGTGTGGGCACACGAGAAAGGATAAGATTAGGAATGAGGATATCCGGGGTAAAGTAGGAGTAGCCGAAATTGAAGGAAAGATGAGAGAAAATCGGTTACGGTGGTTTGGACATGTGCAAAGAAGGCCTACTGACGCTCCGATTAGAAGATGCGACTATGGGACAGAGATTCAGGGCCGAAGGGGTAGAGGAAGACCTAGGAAAACTTTGGAAGAGACTCTAAGAAAAGACTTAGAGTACTTGGATCTAACGAAGGACATGACACATGATCGAGCACAATGGCGTTCTAAGATTCATATAGCCGATCCCACTCAGTGACTTGGATTTTCCAAGTCTCCAACCAAGAAGTTTTCCTCACTCGGGAAATTAAGGGAACACTACCCCAACCTACATGCTCCACTTAGAAAGCTTCAACATACAAGCTTCAACAAAAGAAAATTCAAAGAACTTAGCGAAGAAGGCTTTGGTGTATTTAACACAATACGTTGAAATGAAGGAAAGCTTATTTATTGATATCCCCGATAAGCTACAAATATGTACATATACATGAGTCAAAATAAACACACAAGAGGGAGCCTTCACAAAGGTTGCTTAGGAGAAGTCTCAGCAGTCGGTAGAGCCCCAGAAAGAGAAGGCACCGGAGGGGGATCATTTGGAGCCTCAGTACTGGACAGAACCCTAGAAGGAGGAGGCATCAGAGGTTGATCATTTGGAGCTTCATTACGCGGTACAGCCCCAGAAGACGAAGGCAATAAATGCCTTTGGAACAAACCCACAAATCTCTGATGATCAAGTAAAACCTGACCATCAGTTTCCTTCATCTGGTCAAGCTTCCTCTTCATGTTTGTAGCATAGTCATGTGCGAGCCGGTGCAACTGTTTATTCTCATGCTTGAGCCCTCTAATCTCCTGTTTGAGACTCATCACTTCAGCCGCCAATGATTCAACTTGGCGGGTTCGAGCAAATAGGCGTTGGGCCATATTAGACACAGAACCTGCACACTGAACACTGAGAGCCAGCGAATCCTTAACAGCTAACTCATCAGACCGTTTGGAAAGTAGTCTGTTATCTTTGGGAGTGAGAAGGTTCCTGGCCACCACCGCAGCGGTCATATCATTCTTCATCATGGAATCCCCAACGGTAAGAGGACCAGTTGGGGAGACGAAGGATGGGCGCCATATGTTGTCTGGAGAAGGCGGGGCTGCCTCTTCAACAAGGTTCAAGTCAAAACGACGGTCGGAGGGGCCAGACATTTTCAAAGGTGTTGAAGAGAGAAGAGGTCGGACAAATCAAGATCTTAGAAGTGCAAGAATGAAGCTTCTGCTGGTGGAGATTCAAGTGTGCTTTGGAACTTAATGCCAGCCCCTATAAAAATCTGCACTCGACGGAGCTTCAGAAATCAAAGAGGCGCCTGCTCAGAAATCGAAGAGGCGTTTGCTTTCTCAAAAGTTGGGCTGCTTAGAGATCACGAGGGTTGATCTCAGAAATCAAAGAGCCGTTTGCTTTCTCAAAAGTTGGGCTGCTCAAAGACCACGAAGGCCGATCTCAGAAATCGAAGAGGCGCTCGCTTTCTCAAAAGCTGGGCTCCCTAGAGACCACGAGGGCCGATCTCAGAAATCGAAGAGGCACCTACTTTTCCAGCCTTGTCAGCACCTGTCACACGCACACTCAGCTTTGCAGAAATTATGGGCATTCTGTCAAAGACTTCTGGGGAAGTAGAAAACACATGAATCTTACTGTTCAATCACCCACTTCCCACACGCAACAATAGCTCATGGGTACCACAAATAACTTTGCCAAAGTTGAGCACGTGACGCTTGCAGCTCCCACTACATCGCTCTGACCAAGAAGGGTAAAAGAATAGCAAAGAAACAGCACTAACAAAGTTTAGACCCATAAATTTTGAAGGTCTAGCTACCATATTATTACCCACAAGGGTAAAGGAACAGTACCACTGCTGGATAATTGGAAAGTCCATGTATGTCAACCTCTGTGCTTCGTGGCAAGGTAGACTAGCAAACATGCCCAACCTTTACTCACATTCGAGAAAACACTCCCAATAAGATTGCTTGCTCCAAAATCGAAGAGGCACCGTCCTCCGAATCTAAAGAGCCAGACTCCCAACATGACTACTTTCTTAAAAATCGAAGAGAGGGTAAAGGAACAATACCATTGCTGGATAATTGGAAAGTCCCTGTGTGTCAACCTCTGTGCTTCGTGGCAAGGTAGACTAGCAAACATGCCCAACCTTTACTCACATTCGAGAAAACACTCCCAACAAGATTGCTTGCTCCAAAATCGAAGAGGCACCGCCCTCCGAATCTCGAGAGCCACTCTCCCAACATGATTACTTTCTCAAAAATCGAAGAGACACTGCTCCTCGAATCTCGAGAGCCAGACCCCCATCATGATTGCTTCTTAAAAATCGGTGAGGCACCGTTCTCCGAATCAATCGAAGAGGCGCTCGCTTTCTCAAAAGCTGGGCTGCTCAGAGACCACGAGGACCGATCTCAGAAATCGAAGAGGCACCTACTTTTCTAGCCTTGTCAGCACCTGTCACACGCACACTCAGCTTTGCAGAAATTATGGGCATTCTGTCGAAGACCTCTGGTGAAGTAGAAAGCACATGAATCTTACTGTTCAATCACCCACTTCCCACACGCAACAATAACTCATGGGTACCACAGATCACTTTGCCAAAGTTCTCTGCCAAAGTTGAGCACGTGAAGCTTGCAGCTCCCACTACATCGCTCTGACCAAGAAAGGTAAAAGAATAGCAAAGAAACAGCACTAACAAAGTTTAGACACATAAATTTTGAAGGTCTAGCTACCATATTATTACCCACAAGGGTAAAGGAACAGTACCACTGCTGGATAATTGGAAAGTCCCTGTGTGTCAACCTCTGTGCTTCGTGGCAAGGTAGACTAGCAAACATGCCCAACCTTTACTCACATTCGAGAAAACAGTCCCAACAAGATTGCTTGCTCCAAAATTGAAGAGGCACCGTCCTCCGAATCTCGAGAGCCAGACTCCCAACATGACTACTTTCTCAAAATCGAAGAGAGGGTAAAGGAACAGTACCATTGCTGGATAATTGGAAAGTCCCTGTGTGTCAACCTTTGTGCTTCGTGGCAAGGTAGACTAGCAAACATGTCCAACCTTAACTCACATTCGAGACAACACTCCCAACAAGATTGCTTGCTCCAAAATCGAAGAGGCACCGCCCTCCGAATCTCGAGAACCAGACTCCCAACATGATTACTTCCTCAAAAATCGAAGAGACACTGCTCTCCGAATCTCGAGAGTCAGACCCCCAGCATGATTGCTTTCTCAAAAATCGAAGAGGCATCGTTCTCCGAATCTCGAGAGCCAGATACCACAGACCACTTTTTCAAAGTGCTCTGACAGAGTTAAAACATGTGAAACTGGCAGCTCCCACTACTGTGCTATGACCAAGCAGGGTAAAGGAATAGCATTACTACTTGTTGTTAGGGAGACCCCTATATATGTCGACCTCCATCCCCAACGGACAGGCAGACCTGCAAAAATGCTCAACCCTTCATCATATCTGAGAGGGCACTCCCAACAAAGCCTTTCGAAATATTCAGCTTTCTTTCCCCCCGATAATACCTCTGCAAACAAGCTATACTAGAGCAAGAATATCTCATATCATCAGGGTTAAAAGCAAGAGTATCCCATATCATGCTTTTTCCCTGTTTTTTCTTTTGGCCTTGTTTTTACCTGCAAGACAAGGAGAAAGAGAGCAATCAGTCAGCACTTGGAATCAAGCTTCCAGCCAGGAACTGACTGCCTGGAACCCCTTACCTGATTACTTACCTGGCATTGCTCTCGAGTACTCATCTTCAACATCTTATGTTTCCAGGGAAGATTCCGCATCTGCTTGAGGAACAGATAGGGCAAGTGCGAAGGATACAAGGAAGCATGTGGAGACAAGCGTAACAGCACTCGTGCCGATACATCCATTACTCTGTCAAAAGCAAAAGTATCCCATATCAGCAGGGTGGAACGTACTCTAGATTTGATGGACTTGTTTTGACCCTCAAATTCTTCAGTCGGCCTTATACTCTGGAGGAAACCAGAAAACCCTCCAGCTCAGTTCAAGAATAAGCCTGTGGAAAGTTACTTCTTCAAAAGCAAAAGTATCTCATATCATCTCTTCTCATTTTTCTTCTCTTTATCCTTCATGCTGCTGCAAGATGGGGAGAAGGTGAACAATCAGTCGGAGCTCTGATTGCTTACCTTGTCTGTCACCTCTTTCAGCAGACCCCCTAGCTCGGCGACTTGGGGGACTCCTACTACATGGTTTGTATCGCGCTTGACCAAGCCTGAAACTACAAGTAAGCTTCAAGTGAAATTGATACATTACCTTGTGCATCTCCACCAGTTAAAGATACCACCCCTGGATGGAGAAAGAGTACTTCCAGAGAAGATGCCACATCTACCTATGAGACAGATAAGGCAAGTCAAGACGACACCACACTCCGATACTTAGAAGTTTCGTGATTACGAGATCATTCTCCCACAATATTTCCTAATGTCATTTGTACTAAATCATTCACTCGTACTCACTAAAGGAGAGCTTGAACCTATGTACTTGTGTAAACCCTTCACAATTAATGAGAACTCTTCTATTCCGTGGACGTAGCCAATCTGGGTGAACCACGTACATCTTGTGTTTGCTTTCCTATCTCTATCCATTTATATACTTATCCACACTAATGACCGGAGCAATCTAGCGAAAATCACAAAAAGCGACCGTTTTCGTTACCTAGGATCTATCTTGCAAGAGAACGGAGAATTAGATGGAGATCTCAACCATAGAATACGAGCTGGATGGAAAGAGTGCATCCGGCGTGTTGTGTGACCGTCGTAGGCCACTGAAGCTCAAGGGAAAATTTTATAGGACGGCAATAAGGCCAGCGATGGTGTATGGCAGAGAATGTTGGGTGGTGTAGCGGAGATGAGGATGCTTCGTGGGATGTGTGGGCACACGAGAAAGGATAAGATTGGGAATGAGGATATCCGAGGTAAAGTAGGCTCCGGTTCGAAGATGTGACTACGGGACAGAGGTTCAGGGCCGAAGGGGTAGAGGAAGACCTAGGAAAACTTTGGAAGAGACTCTAAGAAAAGACTTAGAGTACTTGGATCTAACGGAGGACATGACACAAAACCGAGCGCAATGGCGTTCTAGGATTCATATAGCCGACCCCACTTAGTGGGAAAAGGCTTTGTTGTTGTTGTTGTTGTTGTATTCTTCTTTCAGCCTATCCAAAGCCCTCACAGAGCCAAAATCAGTCTTAATTCTGCTTTGATGATAATATAAGATATTAAGGGCCAAGTCTATGTAATATAACGACAGGAGTGCGAACTGATATCCAACCAATAACATGAAAAACTGGCCAGTGACTAGAGTTTTTGTCATCAGTACGTTTTATCCCTTTTACACTGGGATGATAACTGCGAGCTGATTATAGATAAATTCCCTTCTCACCTCTTTGGAATGCTGTGCGACACAAAGAAATTGAAATCAGGATGATTAACTTGCAATCGCCTGAGCCAGTAGTCAGCTGCTCGCAATAGAGAATCAGCCTTCTGGCATTTGTAAACTCCATTAGGATTCCAAAAGGAAACCTTGAACTTGTACGAAGCAAGCCCAAAGATTGGCAATGATAGTTTGAAATCGGCATTTTGGTTGTCTCTAGCTCGTGCACCACCACACTGAAGTTCATCAGCGCTTGCACCTGCTCCCGACAACATGATATATTATAACGTGATTTGCAAAACAAGCAAGTGCATGAATGTACACAAATATATAATACATATGTACATAGAGATAGAGATGTACCCTTTGTGGGAGTCGATAGGGAATGAAAGGTCAAGAAGCATGCATCTAGGCTCTGCAATGTTGGACCTGTAGGTATCCTATATATCGGATACCTTTAACAAGAATATACACAGAAACAATTTTAGATTTATGATAACATATGCATCAATCCTGTGTTTACGAGGAGTAAAATAAAGCATACCAGGCTACAGAAAGCCAACTAGAAGGTGATAAATCACAGCTCCTGTATGTCCTCAGCTCTGGAAATTGAGATGCAAGAACTGAAATCTGTTGGAAGGTAGCGATGAGTGCATGTTACCATCAAACTTATAAATGAAAATGGAAAACTCAACGTATTAAGTGTTCTGAGATGATGCGTGACTTGCCTTATCAGCCAAAGGTTCACGACCAAATGGTTGATCATGCTCCATATAATGAAATATAAGCTGACTAGGGTTGCAAGCCTCACCACTTTCATCACTTGAGGAACCATTTAAGGGTTTATTTCTCGGGAAGGTTTTATTCCAACCATGGCCATTTACATCTGCAGCATTCTGCCAACTTAAAGCACTATAAGGAACATTGTTAAATCCTCTTTCTGTTCCATAATCACTGCTGCCGTTGCTACTTGTCTCCCTCGATGACTCTGCATCACTCTCATCACCAGGCCTCCTGTAACAACATGCACACATGTGGAAAATTATGTGACAAGAACACTTACTAGCCAACAGATTGATTTCATCTGAGTGAACATTGATTTTGTGTACCTCTAAGCGCAATTTAACTCACAACTAACTAAAATTGATTTTGTGTTTCACTAAAGGAAAAGTACATTTAAAACTAGCTATTAGTGTGCACGGAGGCTCTGCACAATTTATCTCACAAATGATAAAGATAGGTAATTCTTTGGCTTCAGTACTAGCATGTTGCACTAAAGAAAGGGAAAATACAGTTCAAACTAGCCATTAGCATGTAATTCTGTGCAATGTTTTGCCAATTCAAGTTGAGATTAAACCATAAACCATCAGACGTCTCACCTCAACACCAAGTAACACCATATCCAAGTACGCTACCATGAATTATATCAAAGATCTTGTCACCCATTGTTTACAAGATGTCTCACTGCTGTCTCAAACAACAGCACTCCACTACCATATTTCGTCTTTCACAACCTATCATCACAATATATCTTTCCCACTGTCTACTACCACAGCCATTTTCTGAACATAGATTGATAAGACGACATTTCCTATCCTCGTATACTCTAAGCCATAACTATAAAAAGGTCGTACCCAGTGCACAAGGCTCCCGCTTTACGCAGGGTCTGGGAGAGGTGAATGTCGGCTAGCCTTACCCCCATTTATGGAGAGGCTGCTCCCAAGTCTCGAACCCGAGACCTACCGTTCATGGGCAAAGGTGCTTGCCATCGCACCAAGTGCGACCTCTAAGCCATAACTATAAGTAGATAAAAATTGTAACCCAATCAACCAAGTTGTATCTGCAATAGTGGATGAGATTACTTAACCATCATACATTTACAGATCTGTCTTATTATCAGGTAACTAATGATTACAAATAAATTGATCACATCAAAATGAACAGCAGAATCTACCTCACTAAATTCAAATTTTGCTCCGACAGTTTCCCCACGTAATGACATTCATGTCTAACCCATAAGTCAGAAATGAGCAGCAACATTAAAAGATAATTTGAATTGATTGAAAGTGTCAATACTCTGATATATTGCTCACCTTGTTCTCGTTGATGGCTTTGATGGGTCTACATAGAGCTGAATAGCGGACAAGTAAGGAACATAGTACTGGATAACAGAGTCACTCCCATTCAACAAAAGAGGAACACCCGCACCGTAAGCGCTCCACTCTTTGAAGGATTCCCATAAATCTCCAAGCACAAAGTATGGATGTAATTCTGACTCACGAGTCCTCCATCCCTTCACACTTGTCTATCCATCACCAAATGGAAACACATAAGAACCACTTCTACACAATTACACAATTACAAAAACAACGCACCGGAACCCAAAACAAGAAATTTTAAAGTTGAAAACTTCAATCCAAGTTTAAAAGATAACAAAATTTAAAATTATCAGCGATAGCATATGCCCAAAACTTCAAAATTTCAATCTCTCATAAAGTTTTCAAATCCAAAAGAAATTTTTAAGATTGATTTGCAATACCTTCGGAAAATACTGGGCCACAACCACAGGTGCGGTGTACTCCAAAAATCGATCCAAATTCGTAGCATCGCTCACCACTTCCCGACCCGAACCAGAACTGTATGAAGTCGCACAGTCGTCTGAATCCACCGACTGCCTCTGATGCTTCTCTTCCTGTAGCTTTTGTCGCTGCTGCTGCTGCCGTTGTCGTACAGCTGGTGGGTTGTAGAACCGATTCTCTCCCCGAATCCGAGCAATCGAAACGTCTGACATTGGAGAAAACCGGATTCAGTAGACAAGGTGGAACTGTTTCGAGAGCAGACGGAAAGCTGAAGGGATTTTGTTTTTGGGAAACCGAAGGAAAACGAAGAGTCGAGAACAGCTTCTGCGTGTTCTTGTGGGGTTCGCTCTAGAAGAACTCTGTATATACGATGTCTGTGAAATTACTACACTGTCCTTTCCTGTTTGAAATTGACGTGCTTGCCCCGGTCCAAGTGTAAACTCAAACGAACTGACTTGTGCGAATCTACCCTGGGATGCGTTTGTAAGGGCACATGGGTGGGCATGACCAGTCCAATTTATGTGGGCCTTGAACCGGCCCATTGACAGACGATTGCTCCTTGATTTTATAAACGCATTTTAGCTAAAATAGTCTGTGAGATTGATATAACTCCTTACCTTGGTGTTTGAAATTTGAAATCGATACAAGTATTCCTTGATTTTGTACATCGTTCAATCATTTTGGTTCTTCATAAAATGATAAAAATACTCTCAATTTAATAAACAATGAGACAAAATGATTTACTGAAGATTTTCATAGAATGACTACAACGATTGACGGTGGACAAGCTCATGGATCATTTATATTGGTTTGACGTCTCAGAGATCAAAATAAAGAATTATGTCAATTTCAAAAACCACAAATTGAGCTTTAGTGATCGCAAGCTTGAGTTACTTGTCAATGAGTATCAGTTTGAGGTTTCCAAAATTCTTTACACTCATGAGTGTATTTATGGTGTGAATTACTAAGTGGTTTACAAGAAAAACGAAATGGGATTCTCCAATTGCATGTTAGATGAGACTGATTTGTGTTATGATCCTTAGGTTAACGATATGGGCCTCGCCGTGTAGTGGTCAGGTCATCTAGTTGGAAAGTGTGATGCTTTAAAATCATCGTTTTGTCTTGTGTGAGAAATAGGAATCACTTGTGAATTGTAGATATGATGCTATAAAATAGTCGTTTCATTTTGCGTGAGAGATAGGAATCACTTTTGGAATTGTAGCCTTTGTCTTATAGCAGTTGGTTCAACTCATTTAGTTAGCTCTGGTCAATAACATTACGTTTGAATAAAGGAAATAAATTTGAAGTTTCGACTAAATTTAGAATTTATATATATTAACATGCATAAATTCTCTTATTTGAATTTACATACATAGAAATTTAGATTTTTCACACGAAGAAGAAATTTTTTAAATCTTAGACCTTCAATTCTCAAGTTTAAATTTCACGTAAATGGTTGAAAATTTCAAATTTTGATAGTACATAAAAACAAAAAATATAAACTTAACCAAAAGCGGCCACCACCACCACCACCACCACATGTCACTACCACATACCAATGTCACTGTTCTTGCCGTCACCACCACCTATTATCATCATCACTATTGTTGCCACCACCACCCACCATCATCATACCACCGTACGTCGCCACCACAGCCACCACTGCACAACATCACTGCTGCTACCACTATTGCCACCACGTCGTTGCCATTACTGCTAACACATTTACTAATAACTTTATCTCATTTATCTATTAATGACTTTATATACTCATTAAATTTTGTATTTAAATTTTATTGTTCTTTTATTGGCGGAACAAAAAAAATTCACAAATTCTAGAAATTAAATTAAATTATTTCAAATTATGTAACTGGAAAATTTCTTAGTATCTTAAATTTATCATCCAAATATAATATAAGCTGATTATATCCTTTACTATTATCTTTGAATTGGTAACCGGCGTATGCTTTGTGGCCGGCTAATATGAAGTATTAGGTCCAATGATATATGATATTTGTCACATTATCAATTTAAAGACTTTAACAATATTAATTAGTGGCCGGCTAATATGAAGTACTAGGCCAAATGAAATGATATTTGATTGCTTGATTGTGGTCATGAACATGGTGAAATTCTTCATAGCTTATTTGGATAAAAAATAAAAAATAACTTTGGTTTGTCACCAGTTGTCTCATTTTTTAAAATAAAGAAATGAAATGATAATTGTCACATTTTTAATTAGTGGCCGGCTAATATGAAGGAGTAGGTAGAATGGCATACTTGTCACGTTATCAAATATAATATAATATTACAATCATTTACTAATTGACGTGTTATATTGGTAACTCATATACAACTAGAAAATGTAATGCTTTTAAATTGATCGGGTACCATAGAGTAGATGTATAATTATTTTATTATATGAATTACTTTTTAAAAAATATTACTATTAAAAATAAAGGAAGCGTTCAAAATTATTACATAATGTAAAAGGGAGGAGTTTTGAATAGGGATGCATGGGTGACAATATGAGTTATTATTTATTTATTTTTAAATTTACTATTACGGGCATGCACATCGTTCAAAACTATTACAATAATTTAAAGAAGAGAAAATTTTAAATTCGAGACGCATGGTGAAAATCAACAGCCTATCCACTCAGATATTATACAAGTTTATTAAAATATTTAGGTGATTGATATTTGCTCTTAAAAAAATAATAGGTGATTAATATGAATTACATATATAAGTTGGGTCACATATAGTTATAAAATGAAGCTCTAAATTCATTACCAAGGTGCATAAAAAGAAGGGGCTTTTAGATCAAAGTCGAAAAACATGGATGATTTTTATAAGTGAGTTCAGTTATCTAATTACATGTTTTTATTTCTTTTATACTCCTTGTATTAAAAACATGGATGATTTTTATGAGTGAGTCCTGTTAACCTGTGATATAGGTTGATTATAAAAATAAAAAATTAAATCTATAAATGGGGTTCAAAGCAAGAGGAAGAACAAGAAATAACAAAAAACTAAATAAAAAGAAATAATCAAAGAGATAATTAGGAATAAATTTGATTTTTATAATAAATCTTATCATTGAATAGATAATTATTGATAATAAAATAATTAAATTTAAGGAATTGGACTTATTTTAATAAATTGCACCATTGACTAAAAAAATTGTCTTATATCAAGTTTCCCCTAAAAAGGAACATGCAAATATATCATCAAACCCCCATGATTTTCTTTTTATTCATTTGTAAATGTAAGGAAATACAAGGGAACGAAAACCACACAATTCACTGATGCCCAAGAGGACACAAAGTTATGATCAACACTTCAGAAAATCATTGAAGAGGCAGAAGAGAATTTAGTTGTAGGCATCCTGGTGCTCCAAGAGGTAGTTCTCAACCAACTTCAAGAGGTGGGAAGACTTCTCTTTGCTAGCCTTGAGATGCTCTTCATTAATTTCAACATCACCCTTAGTGTGGTAGTGGCATGTGCGCTTGATGATGGAACCGCTGCCAGAAGCCACCAACGTAGTCTCATAAGAGATCTTCTCAATTGTCTCTGAGATAGCATCTCCCTCAATCATACTGTACTTGTACACAAAGTTGTCCTTGTCAATCACATCAATTCTTTTTTTCACGTAGCCATTTGTGCTACCTTCACCGAAGATGATCTTCTGAACAGTTCCAACTCCACCATCTCCTTCAAGGATCTCAATGCTCTTCACTGCCTGTGGTGCAAGCTTGGCGATGAGTTCATCACCATCAAGAGCAGTCGCATTGAACAACCTAGCAGGGGGGATGACGGAGGTGGTCTCGGATTCGTATGTGAAAACACCCATGATTTTGCGAAGTGTTTGGAAAATAGAAAAAAAAAAATTGATGAAAAGGAAGATGATGTAATGGGAGATTTTGAGATGTGAAGAAGTGAAGGAGGAGGTATGTATTTATAGAATGAGGCTGAGGTACTCATCAACGTGGGAACATTAATTTTTCTACATATAATTTTGTATTTCTGGAGAGGGGAGGGACCATCTGGATCTGGATATCGAATAAGAAAATGCCCCGCTTACCACATGGTCGACGAACCTCAATTATTTATCATAACTGTTTGTTCCATGACCAATCAATGTTGACTGAGCATTTCCACCCTAAAATGCCCTCAGGCTATAGACAACTCAATTATTTGAGGTAAACAGTAATTATCTAAGTGCATTTTTACTTTTAAAATGAATAGCTCAGACTATTGGTATTAAAATATTTTTTATAAAATAATTAAAGATAACTTTATTTTTAATTACGGATAAAATAAAAGATTGGTTGAAAGTATTTAAAAATATTGAAATGTTGTAAAGTGAACGAACATGATTAGATATTTATATAATTTTTATTTTTATTTTGATTAATTAATTTTTTTTATAATTTTTAATAATTTAAATTGTGGCTGACGTCACGATGACATTAACCTTGGGTACATAGGCCAAGCATTAGGCTAATGAATTATCGCCTGATTGAAGAATTGGGCTCCCCTGGAGCCCATGCCCTGGACTGGGTTGAACGGTTTTTGAGGGAGAATGAATGATGCATTAGATTGCCCACTCCTAACGGATTTGATTGCTCTGGAGCTGTCCCGAAAAGGTAGAGGTGAGAATATACCTATAACGTTTAAAGCAACTCCAGCGGATGAGGTTGCTCGGGGGCCATGCTTTCAAACAGGAGCAAATTGCTAGGGGGATAGGCTCCAGCGTTAGGAAGCCCGAGTGACAGGCGAGGCCCGAGGAGCAGGCCCGGCGTGGATTGCCAGCCCGAGGGCTGCGTCAGGCGCGTGTGCTTCACGCGCACATCTTCCAACAAAAAAACAGCGCTGGGGCCCATGACGCCTGTTTTGAAAAGTTACCGTTGGGGAAGCCACGTGGCTTCCCCATGTTTGTTCGATTGCAATGGCCTTATTTTATGGACCATTGGATTTCCAACGATAAAAAACATTTAAAAATTTTCATTTAATTTCATCTGTTTAATCTAAGATCAACGGTCCACGTTATTAGGCTTTGTAAATTAAAAAAAAAGAATAAATAGTTAAAAATTCTGAAATGTTGCCGTTGTCCCACGTGGCACAATCTGGAGTGTTGAAATTCAAAATTTTTAAATCCAACGGTAGAGATTAATTAGGTGAATAAAAATTTGAAAAAAAATGTAAAAAATTCTTTAAAATCCGAAAAAAAAAATTATGAAAAATTATAAAAAAATTTGCTTTTACTTTTCTATAAATACTTTCTCATTATCTTCTACCTTACACCACAATTTCATATTTTCTCAACTACTTTCAACCACATTCCTATATTTCTCTCAAAGTTTGAATCCAATTTTTTTTTCCAACAAAATGACTACTCAAGCAGATACGAATTGGACGCTTCTTGAAGATGTTGCGTTGACTAGCTGGGTTCAAGTTACTCATGATTCGCTTACGGGTAATGCGATGCAGTTGCGAGAAATGTGGAGTCTTATTCATACCAATTATCTTGAGAAAATGGGTGGGCAAAGAACTAAAGAATCGATGTCCAGTCGTTGGAAATTACTTAGCCAAGTGTTTAGTACGTGGAGAGACGCCTTGGCACCAGCTAGTGGTAATATTCGAAGTGGGGAAAATTTAGCGGATCAGGTAACAATATATTATTTATTTGTTTGTATTATTTAATTGTTAGCTACTTTCATTATAATTATTTGTTAAGCTACTTTCATTATAATTATTTGTTTGTATTATTTATTTGTTAGGTACTTTCATTATAATTATTTGTTTGTATTATTTATTTGTTACCTATTTTCATTATAATTATTTGTTTGTATTATTTATTTGTTACCTATTCTCATTATAATTATTTATCCTCCCGCATTGTGTAGGAACTTCAAGCACAAGCTTGGTATGGTGCCAAAACCAAAAGCAAAAGCAAAACATTCACCCGGTTTGAATGTTGGAATATTATCAAAGATTGTCCTAAATTCATAATTGTGCCTGTCGGTCCAGAAGTTTTCATGAACAGCGTCCATCTACACTCTACACCCAATCATGCCTCGCATGATCGTAATGAAGATGATGCAGAAGAAGTGCTTGAAACGCCCCTGATTGAACAAGCGTCGAGGTCGACCCGTTTTCCAATTAGGCCTCAAGGTAAGAAGGCTTCAAAAAGAAAAGGTAATGCTTCCAAGAAAGATTATGCAAGGTATATGGAAAACGGGTCATTTGGTGAAGCAGGGGTTAGGGAAAGAGACAGGGAGTGTAAGGAGTGTGGTTGCAGATGAGCGTTTGCGGTAGAGAGATTTTGGGTCTTCCATTTGGCCATCTAATTGTTGTAATCAGATCAAACTGTTATTGGTCTGTAGTTTTTGGGACTATGGGTTTTTTCGCATGAGGGAGATGGTATTGATTGATGAATTAGTTGTGTATTTTTCTGTTTTGATTTTTCTTTGTTCTTCGTCCCCTCTCCAACGCCACCACCAACATCACTTTCACTAAATCAAGGTGGATATATTTAGATACATATTAAGATGCAACAATTGTACTAATAATTTCGTTAATAAACTTAACCTTTTGATACAGATGTCGGTGATCTCTACCATCTCCTTTTACATTTGGTTAATAAATCTAACGTTTGATACAACGTGTTTATCAAAAAATTAGCATAGCCTTTTGTAATCATAGCTTCATTGTTTTCACACTGATTTGGGAATACATATGTGATTCCAGAACCTTAGATTCAGCTCTCCACCTATGTTCTTAATATGTTTTGACTTGGATGGTTTTATTTAGTGATGATATGCGAATTGAAAGTGAAAAATGGTCAAAGTTGGGGGTTGAACTGGTTTTTTGGATTTGTGGTCAGTTATAGTGTTGTTGAGACTTTGGAAAGGAATCTGAATTTTGGATTTTCAATTACAGAATGGCTTTCAAACATGAAATTGAGTAACCCCTGAATTTTGGGCACTTCTGCAAAAGCAGGCCAATTTCAGATATTTGAATTGCAGGTTGCATAATCTTTCTAATATTCGAAGCACTATTTGATATTTGAATTGATACTTGAACTGAATAAACATCAGATAGGCCAATCAATTTAAATATCAGATATAATTTTTGTATTATGTTTCTCAATATCATATTTTAATCATCGTTTTGGGGTTTTTATTTGGCATTTCATTCAAGTATTCTTTGCTTCAAATTAGAAAACAAACTCAAGCCCTCAAAAACAAATGCTTAATTCTTATGCATTCTATGTTGCTACCGAGGTTTACAATTTTTTTATTTTTTTGGTTTTTATTTTTCCTCCTCAGTTATTATTTTCCTATATTGTATTGTCTGTTTGGGAATGCCTCTCTTTTTTTACTTGCTGAGAATGCCTCTGTCAAAATTTTAATGGCCTTTCTTTGTTTCGTCCCTATCATTTTCCTCATTTTCTATGTCCAATTATAAAGCATCTTTTGATTTTTATTGATATAAAGACCTTTTCTTTCTCCAATTATGCCTCTGTCAACTCTTTTTAATTTAAATGCACTAATTTAGTACTCGCATATATCTGATTGAGTAGATGAAAAAGAGAGGGAAACATGAATTATATATGCACCTTCACTTCGTTTTCTTATACGTCCTATTGTTACGAGATAAATTTAACACACATCCATACTAACAGCTCCCGTTTTCAAAATTTGTAGAAACTAGTTGTGAACCGTTGCAGGGAAAATTCAGAATCGAAAACACCTCTACATACTGAAGATTATGTCTAACTTTAGCATACTTGAAGCCGGTACGCTATGCCATCAGGTGCCTCTAATTTTGTAAACTGTTAATTCTATATTAAAATTTGAAATTATGAATCCTTATTATTGAAATGCCAATGATCTGAAGCTCATGACTGAATTATTACAGTTCTGTAAGATTTATTGAATACTTTTTTCTAACTATCTTTCGCTGCAGAATCACCGCCACCAACAGCTCTGGCCGTGCAGTTCGTCATCGTCCAGTATTCCTCCAAAATTCCACTATCATTCTTTGCTCTCTCCGACTCAGTGCATCTCTATTCTTCTAGGTACACCCATACCTATATCCCAAACGACTGTTTATATGTATCTATTTGTTAGAGAAGGCTTTTGCCTTTTGGGTTCAATTTTATCTACTGTTTTTTTAATTCAACAATGGAGCTTGCATTATCACACGAGAAATTGGCAAATGAAAGCTGCTCCACTTGCACAGTGTAAAACATTCATTGTTATTGTATGATGTCTTCTTAATATAAGATATGTATCGCTCAAGGATTATAAATTTAATAATTAAAGAACAAAAAAGGAATAAAAGTTCCTGAATTTAAAGCATGCGTCACAACGAATCATGAACCCCCTTTGGTGGTGGGGTATTGTAGAGGGATATGGTACACACGAGTACAATTGGAATAAAATTAAAAACATTGTTGTAATTAAGCGGAACTAGAGTTGTAAACTCGCGGCATCGCTCATGCTTTTTTGCTAGTGCATACTATTTGAAAGGTACGTACTAACTAATTAAACTCTGTAAAATTTATTGGAAAAGCTAACAACTTGGTTCAGTTCTATGTTAGAGTGTTTTTATATGGTTTGTGTTAGGGTTTTCTAGAATAGGATAAGAATTATATTTGTCTTTTCATTTGTATACTAAATTTCCTATTGCATTGTCAGTTCATTATGTAATGCATGCGACTATTGTTGAAGAGCTAATCTTGCCCCATCATTTTCCACTATTGAGAAAACCATACATCAACAACAAATTACATGCATGTGAAAGCTTACAATGCTGCAATTACTTTAATGTTGAAGGTAAAAGAATGATAACTTAGGCCTCATTTGATATAGGAGATTGAATTTGAATAGGTAAAAAACTATTGTCAAGATATGTTGAAGAAAGAAATGAAAAATTTGTGACAAACATGGAGTAAGAGATGAATTACTTAAGAAGAAAACTTATCTATTCCAATCCTCCTTAAAATGGTAGGATTACAAAAAAGAGAAATTTCTTTGGGTAAATTACATTTTACCACCTCAACTTTGGGTCTCATATAAATCTCATGCCTTATCTTTTAAACATTGCAATATCATACATCAACTTATCGTTGTAATGTCAAACCTCCATCAACTTTTTTGTCAAATTTTCTGTTAAATGCTGACATGGTAGACGGAGGACCCACTCCCTAACCCAACCGGATTAAAAAACTAATTAAATATTAATAAAATAAGATTTAAAAAAAAAAGAATTAATGAAAAGAAAAATAAACTCTCTTCTTAGCCACCACCATGAACTCGAGTCGAGCTCTCCGACCTCGTGCACTGGAAGCTCGCCCATGCAAATGGCTACCATTGTTGCCGCTATTTGAAAACTTTGAACCGGTGAACCCAAGGCTGCATCTCTTGAAACCTCCTCTTCTCGATCCGATCATAGCCTCCGACCCATTGCTCCTAATTAATTGGAGCTCACATGCCTCACTACTAAACGACTGCCATTCCCGATCTAGTCACCGCCTCCAAAAAGCCAGTAGCGTCGACTACAGATTGCAACGATGCTGTTTTGAAGCGTCGTCTTCCTTGATTACTTCGCCTCCCTCAGTCGCGCTTGAAGCACTATCTCACTATTTTCTGGTGAGATCGATGAGATTTAGAGATTCTTGAAGAACCTCGTATGGGACTGGACACCCTCATCGTTGCAGTCGGAGCAAACCCACATGTGGGTTTTGTGGTTGGGGTAGCGATCAATAATGGTGAAATTTGATAAATTAGGGATTTCGGCTTGTTGGGGTTTCTGAATTTTTTTTGTAAAGATGTGAAATTGGTGTTGCTTTTGCTTTGTTTGATGGATTTGGATAAACAAAGTAGATTGCCCGCATATTCTGATAAATTGCTTCGTATGGGATTTTTGTTTTTGTTGCTTCATTATGTTTAAGTTGAGAAGGAGGAGGAGTATGACGACGTCGTTGGATAGTAGTGGTGGTGGTTGCTACTGGGGGTTTGAGGAGGAAGACGACGGCGACAAGATGCAGGTGAATTGGAGAAGAAGGGTGAGGGTAATGGTTTGAAGGGGTGGGTTCCATATTTTTTTTATAAAAATATTTAAATGATTTTATTTTTAATATTTAATTAATTTTTTAATCTAGTTAGACTAGGAAGTGGGCCCACCTCAAGCTACGTTAGCATTTAACAGAGAAATTTAAAGAAAAACTGACGGAGGTCTAACATTGCAACAAATTCGAAAGATGAGGTATGACATTGTAATTTTAAAAGCATGAGGTATGAGATTGTAGTTAGGGGTGGGCATAAAACTGCCAAACTGCAAAACTGCATCGAACCGTATGTAAAAAAAATCGAAAAAAACCGTGTTGATCGGAAAAGTCAATTTTGAGCCAAAAATCGAACCGAACCGTTCAAACCGGTTTTGGTTCCGATTTTGAATGATCATGAACCGGCTAGAACCGAACCGAATCGTTTTATTAATAATAAATAATTTAATTATATATATATACACACATGTCATGGTATGATTGGTGAAAAATTTGTTTCACCAAATTGCAAAGCATTGGATTTTATCCCAATTAGGGTTCATTCGCACTAAGTCGCTGACCTTACGGCCTCACACACTCACACTCCATTTCCTGATTCCCCCATCCCATTTCACACAGAGAACCGACCGGCGACCACCCACCCACTCACGACCTCAGACCTCTCATCCAAAATATCAGCGATTCAGCCCACAACCTTAACTGCGACGGCCCTCATCATCCCTCATTCGCGACAGCTTAGACATTTCGTCCTCCATTGATCTGTCCTCCGTGACAGCTTAGACAGTTCCTTGGTATTTTCTCTATCTATTCTCATATTTGAGATTAGGAATATGGTTGAATTCCACTGGAAGTGTGAAGCTGATCAAACTTCCATTGCTATATGATCTAAAAGCATTGTTAAAATCTTTTGACATAGATAAAAGGAAGTATGCAGTTTAAGCTAATTCAATGGTACAAGAGTCTGATATAAGGAAGCGTGGGCATGGTTTATGTTGTTGGGAACCACTTAATGTTTACAAATTTTGGTCTTAGAAATTTTAATATTTTTAATTAGAAAATTTTGGTCTTTTTCCTTATTCTCAGATTGGGATTCAGCATCATAATACATGACAATACTTTATGTGGCTTTTCTACTTTTCTTTTGTAGTAGTTTTTGTTTTTTTTGTTTTTGCAAATCTTTAATTAAGGTTGTGTAGGCTAGATTACTAGCATTTTAATTTTTAACTAGATGATTGTTGAAGCCTACGAATAAGGTTATGCTTGTTGAATTGCTTAGATTAGTCTGTACAGTATACTGCCTGGTGACTGTAGCTTAATACTTGCATGATCTATATTATTGAAATGTCTTGTTTAAATTCAAGGCTATGAAAATGTCATAATTTTCACTTTATAAGTGGTTACAAATAGGTGTTATCTCTCTTTTCCATGGTTTTTCTAGTGAAATAAAATGAGTATTGGAGAATGATTTTTGGTTTTTATTTGGTTTAATTTGATTTGTTGACTGACTGACCAATATAGTGGGTCAAGAATCAAGATTGTTTACACGGCAAATGAAAAAAGCAAAAAATTTTGGTATTGGACAAGCATTTTGATACCACAGAGGTAATGTGTCTATCGACTTTTGTTGCAAGGACATTTACATTAGAAAAGATGTCTTGGATGCAACTTTATATAATCATTTTTAGAAGATATATTTGAATGCATAATGATTTGGTGTTCAAATAATTTAGTATTCGAAACTGTAAACCGGCAAGAACCGAATCGAAATCGGTGTAGACCGAACCGTAAGGTTCTAATAATAAATTTAAGTGGAATCGCATCAAACCGAACTGTTGATATTTTCCGGTTCTGGTTCCGATTTAAGGGTGGAATCGTACTGAACCGCATCATGCCCACTCCTAATTGTAGTTCGACCCATAGTTGAGGTAATTTTGTGTAATTTACCCGATTTCTTTCATCTAACCCTATTCTATTCTTGTCAAAATGAAAAATTACTGGAAAATTACATTTTACCACTGCAACTTTAGATCATATAACAAATGCATGTTCATCTTTTGAACATTTCAATGTCATACATAAACTCACAAATCCGTTGCAAGGTTAGACATCTATTAGAGAATTTGTTAAGTAATGATGTTGTAACAATGGATTCCATATTTATGGACTGATGTAGTTGCTAATTTGTTCCATTCCAACTGATAAAAATTATTTAATTTCTTTTTATTAAAAAAAAAAACCAATGCTTCCCTAGATATTGAGAGATTTTTCAGTGTGATCAGTATACAAGGTGATACACTATGTATCACAATACAAATGGTGAAATTTGTGTGTTAAAAATTTAATAACTTAAAAAATAAAATTTCTCACCATTTATATAAAAACACGTAGTATACCACCGTATTCCTTTTATATTGAAATTTTTTTCCTAGATATCACCATTGTTGTTGTTTGTTTTATTTTTTCTGGTTTAATCCCTTCACCCACCCCACCTAACCTCCGCCCACTGCAACCGTTGTCCTCGTTGCCGGAAAAGTCTCCTCTCTATCTTCTCATCCTTGCACTCTCTGGTCTAGGCCCTTAGGCCATCTCCAACCGAAGGGTCCAGAGGGCCAGAGGGCCGAAAATAGCCCTAAAACCGTCTCCAACCGAGGGCTAGGCCAGAGGGCTCTGGAATCTGGGAGGGCCCCACGGGATCGGAGAGGGCTGGAGGGCTGGAGGGCTGGCTGCTTTCGGCCAGCCAGCCAGCCAGCCCCGGGCTGGCTATTTTTTTTTTAATGATTTCCTATTGCTGTCGGTTATAGCCGACAGCATTAAAGATATTCTTTTTTTTTTAATAGTTCTACTATTAATGTCGGTTATAACCGACACTAATAGTTTGAAATGTTTTTGAATATAACGGCTAGTAGCCGTTGTATTATTAGGCCTCTTTTTTTTTTTTTTTTTTTTTTAATGAATGTAAACTTCTTTTTTTCCCCTTTTTTTTTCCTTTTCATATGAATCAAATTTTGTTTCATATTTTTTTTCCTATAACTTTTATTTCACAAAATTTGTTTCATATTTTGTTTCAATTCTATTTTTTTCGTATAACTTCCTAGGCCATTTATACAACATTAAATTGTAATTTTTAAATAATAAATTATGTTTGGGCCTATGGCCCTTTGGCCCTCGGTTGGAGACGGTTTTTTGTGACAGGGCTAAAACGAGCCCTTTGGCCCTCTGGCCCTCGGTTGGAGACGGAGGCAAATATGGCCCTGTACTGTTCATTAAAATATTAATATCTTGGGGAATCTTGGAGGGCTAGAGGGCTCAAACGAGCCCTCTGGCCAGCCTTCGGTTGGAGATGGCCTTAGTCTATCGCCGGTAGATCCCGCCTTTTGCAGTCACCAATTAGCCACCATGTGACCATGACTCATGCAGCGGCGTAGTCATCGCCACCATCAGGAGAATAATCAAAAGTTCAAAAAGCTCCGCTTCCAAATGTGGCCTGTGATAATACTGCTTTGCTTTTGAGAAATTCTCGAACGGAACCGATCACCACTGCTCGTTTTGCGGGAGAGGTTTATGTAGAGCTTGAATGAAATGGTTGCGATCATGCAACTTTGTCGCAATCCCATTCATTTGAGATTTGGGAAGGACTGGGTCAGGTCTGGATTGGGATGGTGGGGTATGGTTGGGAGGGATTAGTTCAGGTTTGGGTTATTATTTAAGTTGAGGGAATGCCTATCATTCAAAAATAGAGTAAACTGTCGGTTTACCCCCTGAACTTTCACTTCACTTTCGATTTCCCCCCTGAACTTTTCTATTGGAAAATTAAGGACTCAAACTAATTTTTTTAGCCAATTTGCCCCCTACCGTTAGTTTTTCATATATTCCATCCATATTTCCGTTAAGTGAGACCATGTGCACAACATGTGAGGGAGTTAAGTCATTTCACTCTTAAAAATGATTAAAAAACTGAAAAAAAAAAAAAAAACAAAACTTTCCCTCTATTTCTTCCCGCTAATTCCTATCCTCGATTTTATTTTTCCCTCTCATTCCTATGCATGAGAAATGACATATGGTGTTATTGTCTACAATTTTTATTTTCTCTAACAAATTAATAATTTGACAAATGCTAATGGTGCTATTGTCTCCAAAGCAGTGCATTAATATAAGAAACCCTAGTCTTTTTTATGGACATGTTTCTTATATTAATGTACTGCTTTGAAGACAATAACACCATGAGCATTTGTCAAATTATTAATTTGTTAGAGAAAATAAAAATGGTAGTACATGATTCAAGAAAAAGATTAACTTAGCTACTTATGAAGACAATAATACCATATGTCATTTCTCATGCATAGGAATGAGAGGGAAAAATAAAATTGAGGATAGGAATTAGCGGGAAAAAAATAGAGGGAAAGTTTTTATTATTATTTATTTTCAGTTTTTAATCATTTTTAAGAGTGAAATGACTTAACTATCCTCACATGTTGTGCACATGGTCTCACTTAACGGAAATATGGATGAAATATATGAAAAACTAACGGTAGGGGGCAAATTGGCTAAAAAAATTAGTTTGAGCCTTAATTTTCCAATAGAAAAGTTCAGGGGGGAAATCGAAAATGAGCTGAAAGTTCAGGGGGTAAACCGACAGTTTACCCTTCAAAAATATTACAATAATTTAAGAAATGAGGAGTTTCGAACTCGGGACACATAATGAAAATTCAACACTCTAACCACTTGGATATTATATAAGTTTATTATAATCTTTAGTTGAAATTTGCTCTTAAAAAGATCAGTTGGTGATTAATATGAATTACATATGTAAGTTTGGGTCACATATAGTTATAAAATGAAGCTTTAAATTCATTACCAAGGTGCACAAAAAAAATGCAAATATATTATCAAACCTCCATGATTTTCTTTTTATTCATTTGTAAATTTAAGGAAATACAATATTCACTGGTCACTCAAAATCTCGAATTACAAGCCTAAATAGTATTCCAGAAGCAGAAGTTACAAATAAAGGAACGAAAACCACATAATTCATTGATGCTAAAGAGGACACAAAGTTTTGATCAACACATAGAAAATCATTGAAGAGGTAGAAGAAAATTTAGTTGTAGGCATCCTGGTGCTCCAAGAGGTAGTTCTCAACCAACTTCAAGAGTTGGGAGGCCTTCTCTTTGCCAGCCTTGAGATGCTCTTCCTTGATTTCAACATCACCTTTGGTGTGGTAGTGGCAGGTGCGCTTGATGATCGAACCGTTGTTGGAAGCCACCAACATAGTCTCATAAGAGATCTTCTCAATTGTCTCAGAGATAGCATCTCCCTCAATCATACTGTACTTGTACACAAAGTTCTCCTTGTCAATCGCATCAATTCTTTTTTTCACGTAGCCATATGTGCTACTTTCACCGAAGCTGATCTTCATAATGGTTCCAGCTCCGCCATCTCCTTCAAGGATCTCAACGCTCTTCACAGCTTGCGGTGCAAGCTTGGCGATGAGTTTGTCACCATCAAGAGCAGTCGCATTGAACAACCTAGCAGGGGGGATGACGGAGGTGGACTCAGATTCGTATGTGAAAACACCCATGATTCTACGAAATGTTTGGAAAGTGAGAAAAAAATTTGATGAAAAGGAAGATGATGCAACGGGAGATTTTGAGCTGTGAAGAAGTGAGGGAGGAGCTATGTATTTTCAGAGTGAGGCTGAGGGTTGATCAAAAGGTTTATTTATGCTAGCTCCTGCTTGGTTCTATTCATTGGCGTGGGAACCATTAATTTATGTACATGTAATTTTGTATTTTTGTCAAGGGGAAGGGAGGGACCATCTGGATATTGAATAAGAAAATGCGCCGCTTACCACAAGGTCGACGAACCTCAATTATTGTTCATAACAACTGTTTGTCCAATGAGCAATCAATGTTTGACAGAGCATTTCCACTCTAAAATGCCTCGTGGGTTATAAGCAACTCAATTCCCTTATCTGAACAGTAACTTCTGTAGTGAACAGTAATTGTTCAAGTGCATCTGCATCTCTAAACTGAATAGCTCAGGCTATTGATATTAAAATATTATTTTTATTTACGAATAATAATAAAAGCTTGGTTGAAAGTATTTGAAAATATTGAAATGTAGGATAAAGTGAAAGAATATGGTTATAAAAAAAAAGAAAAAGAAAAAAGAACATGGTTATGTATTTATGTAAATTTTTTATTTTTTTATTTTTAACGAATTTTTAATAATTTAAGTTGTGGTTAATGTTACGATGACATCAGTCTTAGGTTATGTAGGCCAGGCGCTGGGCCAATAGATTATCGCCTGATGGAAGAATCGGGCTCCCTGGATTGGGCTGGAGGGTTTTTGAGGGGGGAATGAATGGATTGGATTGCCTACTCGCAAGGGGATTTGGTCCCGCTGGAGCTGCTCGCAGGTGGCCCACGTTGAAATGCAAGTCAAGTCCCCACTAACTACCAGCAGCTCCAATAAATTTTAGCAGCTCTAATAAATTTTAGTTAGTTTTTATCCGTTGATCTTCTTCAATTCATCCGATCCGAAGGTTAAAAATTAAAAAAGTGCGAGAAAAGTAAAAAGGGGTGTGTGGATATCACGTCCTAAAATTTATTGGAGCTGCTGGTAGGTAGCCCTCGGGTCGGAGTGACGAACGCGGAATCACAGATCCAATCCACTCTGAGCAATCCCCAGTAGCTTAAGTTCGACCTTTCAGGCCTGAGCCACCTCCACTCTGAGTATCAACTATGATCGCGGATCGGAGATGACCCATTGCTCTGCCTCGGGTTAAATATTTCAAAGGAGACTCTGACCCCGCTGGTCACATCACTCTAAACAGCGACTCCGCAGCTTCGGTACAGATTCGAAATAAATTACTTTTAATGAGCATGTCTTTTTTTTTTTTTTGAACATGAGCATTTCATTTAGAAATATGATTCCGTATTTAGGATATGCATGCTTAAATTGGGCCCTAATTAGATGTTAGATACGTTGGGTTTGTTAAATGGTCATCTCTTATTTGATGTGGTTCCAAAGAAGAATCCTTAAGGAGGCATCTTCGATGCCTAACAGGGTCGGCTCTCAAGGCTTACAGCTGCCACCCTTCCTGAATTTCGACATGGCCACACTTAAGGAGACCAACTCATCAAACCTATTGTTAAAAAGAAACATTCAAATATATTATCAAATCCATGATTTTCCTTTTATTCATTGATAAATGTAGGGAAATACAATATTGAGTCTTCAATCAAAGCTCCAATTACAAGCCAGAATAGTGTTTTAGAAGTAAAAAAAAAGAAAAAAGAAAGAAAATGAAAACCACACGAACAATTCATTAACTGATACCAAAGAGGACACAAAGTTTTTTTTTTTATCAATACTTAGAAAATCATTGTAGCTAGGGGCAGAAGAATTTAGTTGTAGGCATCATGGTGCTCCAAGAGGTAGTTCTCAATTAACTTGAAGAGATGTGAGGCCTTCTCTTTGCCAGCCTTGACATGCTCTTCCTTGATCTCAACATCACCCTTGGTATGGTAGTGGCTGATGCTCTTGATAACGGAACCGCTGCCGGAAGCCACCAACTTAGTCTCATACGAGATTTTCTCAATTGTCTCAGAGATTGCATCTCCCTCAATGACACTGTACTGGTACACAAAGTTGTCCTTGTCAACCCCATCGATTCTGTGCTTCACATAGCTGTATGTGCTACCTTCACCGAAGTTGATCTTCTTAATGGTTCCAACTCCACCATCTCCTTCAAGGATCTCAGTGCTCTTCACTGCCTGTGGTGCAATTTTAGGGATGAGGTTGTCAGCATCAAGAACAAAGGCATTGTACAACCTAGCAGGGGGGATGACGGAAGTGAACTCGAATTCGTATGTGAAAACACCCATGATTCTGCGAATTGTTTGGAAAGTGAGAAAAAGAAATTGATGAAAAGGAAGATGGTGTAATGGGAGATTTTGAGTTGTGAAGAAGTGAGAGAGGAGGTATGGTATTTATAGGGTGAGGCTGAAGGTTGATCAAACGATGGGCAATTAATTTTGACCAATTGCAGCTAGCCCATCTTTGAAATGCAAGTCAAGGCCACCTAACTTGAACTTCTGGAACTGCATACTATTTGTAATTAGGGTAGTATTCTTGTAAATGTGTAGTGTTTCTTTCTTGTGTGTCTAGCTATAGAATAAAATTCAAAGATTTGCAATCAGTTTTTCTTCTTGTCACTGTCATTCCTTTATGCATGTGACTATTTTCAAAGAGTTAATCTTGCAAGATCATTTTCTACTATTAAAAGAAATATGCATTAACAACTAATTACATGCGTGTGAAAGCTTACAATGCTAAAACTACTATCATTTGAAGGTAATAGGATTATCAAGTGGGTCTCATTTGATAAAAAGGTTGGATTTGAATGGATAAACCATTACTTTTCAAGGTATGTTAAAGGAAAAATGAAAAATTTTGTGGCAAACATAGAGGTAGGAGATGGATTACTTAAGAAGAAAATTTATCCATTGCAATTCTTTTCCAAAATGGTATGGTTAGAATGGAGAAGTTTCGTGTATCAATAGTCTCTTCTAATCCCTTCCAAATGAAAAATCATTACCTTCAATATAACTTGAAGTTAGAGGCTATCTATTCCATTGTAACATTTTTGGGAGAACCTCACCAAGGACTAAGAACACAGATCCTACAATTTTAGTAAAAATTTAGGGACGTGTCATTGACATTCCAAAAATCTCATTATGCATTTCTTATAAATGTATTTTTCTTTCTAAATCCCCTCTTGGACCTTGGTTAAGCTTTGTGCCTTTAAGAATTTATGGAAGAGATATCTTTTCGGAGTAGGTCCTACTATAAGAAAAAAAAATTATTGTGCAAAAATGTATTTAAACAACTTTTTAAATTAATTATTAAACCCACATTAGCATATAACAATTTTTTTTATAGAATTGTAGCTGAATGATCATATTGATTTACGACACATATTTTTAAGGACTACATTCATCGATTTTCAATTTTAGGGACCATCTTGATGGTGTAGGTCAATTTCAAGGGCCATCTTGATGGTGTGAGTCAATTTTAGGGATCATTTGTGATAAAAACCCTTAAATCTTGTGGGACCTATTTATGTGCCACATCAGCACTTAATGAAATTTTTAACAGAATTGTAACGGAAGGATTATATTGATTTGCGACACCTATTTTCAGGGACTACATTGATTGATTTTCAATTTCAGAGACCACCTTGATGGTGAGGGTAAATTTTAGAGACCATTTGTGATAAAAACCTTATTTAGAGTGATGATAAACCCACCCCTCAACCCTATTTTCCCACCCACTTTTATTGGAAATTTTAGTGACATATTTAACCTTTTATAAAATGACTTTTGAAACCCTAACAAAATTCTATTTTTTATGGCCAAAATAACATAAAAGGTTTTTTATATTAGCACCCCATAAAATGTTGAATGCACTCCCACATTAAAATTTAATATTAATTATCATCTTGGCAACAAAGATGACATTGAAGAAATGTCAAATAGTAGCTCGGTTGTTCTTACAACCGTGCTCAAGCTCATTGACAAGTATGATCTGTATGGGCAAGTGGCCTATCCTAAGCATCACAAGCAATTAGATGTACCTGACATATATCGTTTAGCTGCAAAAACAAAGGTACAAACATACTATATGATACAGGCTTCAATTATGTCTTTAAAAATGAGCCATGGTTGGCTTCACAAGGTCAGATGACCCTTCACAAGGTCATTTTCAACACTTAAATTTCTAAGAGTAATAATTTACGGGGATTTCTATTGAAGGGAGTTTTCATCAACCCAGCTCTCATGGGACCTTCACAATGAAGTCATTGCTGATGATTTGAAATCTTTCGGCAAACTAAACGTTCAAATGGTTAGATTCAGTCTCTGAAAATTAAAAATGAGTGTTATAAGATTTGAGAAATGTGGGATGTATAGAAAATGTGGGGTGTATGTACAAAATATAAGGTGTATACTGAGAATGTGGGGTGTGGGGTATTATGGGAAAGTACGTGGGGTGTATTAAGATAATGTTAAAGTGAAAAAGCAAATATGGGGTGTATTAAGTATGTGGGGTTTATTCAACAATTTGTGAAGTGTTAATATAATAAGCTTAACATAAATTCAACATTTTGTTTCCAATATTTACAAAAAAACTATATGATATAAGCAATTGTTTTATCTGGTTAAACACTAATAATTAGCCGTTTATCATTTTTTTTATTAAATGCGACTTTTAATAATTAATGTTTGTGGTCTACTTTATGTACATTCACAATCGATCGGCATGAGCATTATTCAGTAGTGAGGGACAACCCGCGATCGACCCGATCGCCAGCAGTGTATTTTAAATCAAATTGCACTTACGCACATGTTCCATGCACATAATGGTTAATTTATGGGTTTCCTTATTTTATTTCCCACAAACGACAGTATAGACAACACTTCCCCGTGATTAATAACAAAACCATTTGAACTGAAAATTAGAAAATCTAAGAGGAAGTGATGAATTTCATTGTTTCTCATGTTGCTTTCCCTGGGTCAGCTGGTCCTCATTTATGAAAGGTACACCTAGGGCCGTCTCTGAGATTTTGGGGGCCCTGTGCGAAATTTATAAAAGGACCTCTCGTTAAGATAATATTAAAAAAAGTAAAACAATGTATTGATGTTATAAAACAATCGCTTAAATCAACACTGATTGCAAGTTTACAAATGTCATTAATTAAAAAAGCTACAAACATAACCTTCACTAGATAATCAAAAGCAGTTCAATCTTAAACAATCAAACATGAAGAAAAAAAAACTTCAAAACTCTAACTTTAAAGTTCACTTGAATATATAACCTTATTATATAATAAAATTGGAAAACTATTGTTTTTAGGGTGTTATTATTGACAATCAGAATATGTCAGTGTACTAAAAATTTTTATATTGAGTAATGCCAGGGATACTAAATTTGTAGACAAAATTTTGTAAATTAAATGATGTATAAGTTGATGATTGAATTATTACTTAAGCATTGATAAACGTGATCATTTCCAATTGGTGACTCATCATTTAGTTCACAAATTTAGTATCTCTAGTATTACCCTTTTATATTTAGAAGGGAACAAAATTTATTCTTATGAGGAATGTATAATGAGATTTTAAAGTACTAAAAAAAGCAATTTTCTAAATATATAACATTAGATGGCAAAAAATTTGGGGGTCCCTTCAAATTTGAGGCCCTGTGCAACTGCACCTTTCGCTCCCCTTCAGCGCCCCCTCTGGGTACACCAAAAACGAAAACCTATATTGAAAGGTTAATGTGAGTGTTATATGATCTAATTTCCATCTACAGATTATAATCTAATATTTTGTTACATAATGACCACCTGTAAAAGTAAGGATAAAAACACTTAAAAACACTTGCAATAGTGCGATCTTGTTGTAGTATAACAACTCAAGTAAGGTTGTTTTCCACAGAGATTGAATGAATAATTTATGTAAATACCAAATCTTAATTAATTATTTGAAACCAAAGATTGGAAAAGGTTGATTTTGAATTTAAAAATAATAAAAACGAATTTAATTAAAAAGGTTAAAGAAATTAGCAAAGTAAAGAAAACAAAGGAAAATGTTTTGAAAACCAAATTGTAAAAGCCTAAGGTTCCGCATCCTCTTAACAATTGCAATTTTACCAATTACTTATGAATTTCTACATACATGCTTTGAAGGTTAGGTTTTCTAATACATATTTTCCTCGTGATGTTCAAGCAAAAACGTATATCTAACATGCAACCCTTCTGTGATGTTCAGATCAAATATAAACATGCAAGACTCATTAAGCTTTGTGAAAACCCTTTGAAAAACCATGCAACCCTTAAGAGCGTGATGTTTACCTTAATTCATCCGTTTGATCACTTTTTGCTCTAGATGAAGTCGAATGTCCTACATTGAAAATATATAACAAAGTATCAAAATTCTACCAAAATAACCAATAAACTAGAACTAAGAATATGGTAAAATATATGGTATAATATGGACTCATCACATAACAACTTTTAACAATTTTATAGGTAAAGCGCATTTTCAACTAATCACCTTTGACTCAAACATCGTCCTCTACATCGTAGTTTTGATATTGTTTAGTCTAGAAATTACAATGCTTGTGTGGCACGCATGTCAAGTATTTATGATCTTACGTCCTCCTTCTATATGCCGGCGTGCTAACTCGCGACCAAGCTCGATTGGGCGAGTAGAGTAGATATGGTGGTTATGGTGTCGAATGCACTGTTGACTTCTGCACTTGAGCAATTAGGGCCTCAGATGGAACACATATAGGCCTTGGGTTCAAGAAAATGAAGAGCCCAGATTAGTGGGAAGTTCGGGAATTCCTAAACTAGTGTTGTTCACTTATTCAAATTGAAGATGTATTGATGGGAGGGATATCATAGTTAGTGTTTTGCTTAGGGGTGTGAGAATGGTTATACATAGAGTGTTTGAGTTGTTTGTTGAGTTGAAAAAGGCACCAATTAGGGCCGTCCCAGGCCCAGTGTGGGTAGGCGATTGTCCGTGGCCCAAAAAAATTCGGGGCACCAAAATTATTAGGGTGGTATATTTATATATGTTTTCATAAGAGTATAAATTTATAAAATTTGGATTGATGATAAAGAAATTTAATTAGAAGTGGTGGTTTTGTCATTTGAAAATAATGCAGAGGTCTTGGGTTCAAAACACCACATATGCTCATTTACTTTCCAATTTTTACAAATTTCTTTTCATAAGAGTATAAATTTATTAAATTTGGTTAAATGATCAATAAGTTTAATTAGAAGCAATGGTTTTTGTTGTTTAAAATTAACGAGATTTTCTAAGTTCGAAATGCTATATGCGTGTTTATTCTTTTCAATTTTTACGAATATTTGTTTGGTTGTTAATTTATTTTTAGCTACTAGCTAGTAGATATGTGGGTTGCTATTTTTAAATATTCGTTTGAATTCAAGTCTAATCTTCTATAAAGAGTAATACGTATTCCAAAATTTTAGAGCAAATTTGCGAATCATATGACGTGTCATCAAAATGTTTAATTTAGTGCCCATTCATTACTTATACATATAATTAAAGACTCGGAAACATCATTATTTTTTTAGTCTCAATTGACAAGGTTAGTAAATGAGAAAAAAACACCTCACGATTAATACAACAACATTTTAAAGGTTCAGATGGAAAACAAACCTCATCATCTATTTACATGTAAGACTAGAGTTTTTTGGTTTCCTTCTCTGGATACAAAATAAATTAGTCTCTCTGTGTTTCTAAATTTTTGAGTTTGAGCTGCTTTTCTAAGTATAATTTTATCGATGTCTTATGTGTGAAAATAAATAATTTCTTATATGAAGTTAAGGCACATTTTTTGGTGTCGCGCCGAGCCTCAAAATTCTATGGACCAGACCTATTGAGTGAAACACAAGGTATAACTGCGAGGCAAATGATGATCGAGGTGGTATCGTCTATCTACTTGTAAGCCAAGAGTTTTTTGGTTTCCTTCTCTTAATACAAAATAAATTAGTCTGTGTTTTTAAATTATTGAGTTTGAACTGCTTTTCTAAGTATAATTTTATCGATGTCTTACATGTGAAAATAAATAATTTTATTATATGAAGTTAGGGAAATTTTTTGGCAACGCCGCGGGCCTAAAAAATTTATAGACGGCCCTAGCACCAATGTTGCAGAGCCTCCTTTATTTATAGGCAAGGCTTTTATGATAACAAGTCTATCGAGGCAGAGTTTCGATGGGACTATGCTTGCTCGACATTTACTTGAATATTTCTTTTATCTCATTAATTCCCTTTTTAGCCAAAACTTCATCCAGACTCATCATCTTTGACTCTAACTAGGTCTCTGAATTTGATCTCATCATGCAACTTTTTCATCTTTATCTAATCGTGTAGGCATTATGACCCTGTGATAGTTTGTATTTATTCAAGGCTTATTATGATCCTTGGCAATTTCAGTTTGCATAGGACTCAACTGAGCGCATAAGCACTTAATCTTAACATAATCTTACTTTCATGAGGACTCAGTCGAACCAACCCTGTCTTGGGCTAAAAAGCCCACTGGCCTAGGGATACTTACTAAGCCAAGTATCGTGGCCTTTTCAACCCAGGTCAACCCATCTCAGCCTAAGTTGGTATTTTAGGCCTAAACATTGCCCTCCACTTCTGAAATCTTTGCCCATTGACACTTGGCATAATGGTTTTTAAGAAATTAATATTCTTTAAAGGCTAAATTGGATTGTTCATCCCTGTGGTCATATGACACTTGCATGATGACCCCCGTGATGAAAAAACTAGGAATTAAACCCCTGTGGTCTAGAATGTTAGCAAATTTAGTCCAA
Organism: Malus sylvestris; assembly: GCF_916048215.2. NCBI lineage: Eukaryota > Viridiplantae > Streptophyta > Magnoliopsida > Rosales > Rosaceae > Malus > Malus sylvestris. The sequence goes on from NC_062275.1 coordinate 12,080,981, forward strand.
AAGTAAGATTTTTGTTAAAGGACGGTTAAAAGTTGGGGTAAAACTGTATTTTCAGTTCCAATTGACATTGAATTGCGGCTTTTTTTATTTAAAAAATTAAGCATTATTTTTTTTGTTAATTGTTATAAAAAAAAATTATTTATTTTAAATGTCAATTGGAACTGAAAATACAGTTTTACCTATACTTTTAACAGTCATTTAACAAAAATCTTACTTTTGGACTAAATTTGCTAACATTCTTGACCACAAGGGTTTATTTTCTAATTTTTTCACCACGGGAGTCATCATGCAAGTTTCCTATGACTACGGGGATGAATAATCCAATTTGGCCTTCTTTAAAGGGAGTTTTAACGAAAAGCCCACCGTACTATTTACTTTAACGAAAAACCACATTTTTACATTAAAAAGTCAAACCTGGTACTATTCACTTTACCCTTTATTTTGTCCTTATCATTAAAACTCAAAGTTTTCAAACCATTTTCATTAGTTTTCATTTCTTTAAATAACCTACTATCTTGCATTAATTGCCTCAATCCCAATTTACGTGACAACCTTGCATCGACTAACACACTTCTCTTTGCTCCTACTACGTGCCAGATTCTTAGGGACGGCTGTTCGAACTCAGCTACTCACGTGCCACGATTTTCTAGACAAAGTAGCTACCAAAAGGTCTTTGGTCTTTCCTTTAATATGACTGCCTTAGAAATTAAGCAGTCACTTTTAAAAATTTCGTTGGGCAACGCAAAAAGACCAACCGGAGCTGTTCGATTCTTGCAATCATTACATAGCATACCCCGACATTCCTCCTAGATTCTCAGACAGAAACCGTAAGGCTTCTTACTGATTCATCCATAAAACCCCTGGATTCTCTTTCTTTCTCTTATCTTGTCTTTTGCTTAACAAGACTTTCTGCTTTTAAACTTCGAGCGTTCAACATCTTCTTCTAACAAGTTTTAGCAAAACTCATAATTTCCCAAAATCCTACACCTTCACCATTGGTTTTGAACAACATCTTCAATGATTCCAAAACTGGTTACTTCAATCTTGATTCATGCCTTGAACACCATCTTAACCCTAACTAAAACACTGATGGCAACATATCTTTTTTATTCTTCATTCAAGAAGACTGTTTGGAAAAGTCGTGTATGAGACCATGATTTTCTAGGTCCATGACACGTGACAAGAAGGATCGGAATGCCCATAGCCCATGAAACACAGTCCGGCAAGCTAGGCATAGGCCTATTGAAGATATTACTTGCCTCCCAAGTAAGGAAACCCTATTTAAGGTCAAATTAGGATATTCTGAGGATTAGGCAACGTAATCAAGATTATAGGAGGGTTGAGTATCTTATATTAGATTTCCTCCTAGACAGTCTGTCGATTTGATAAAGATTACTTTCCCTACAAAGACTCTTAAGATCCCTATAAATACTCTAGCCTGGGTATTTATCAATGGGACATCTATCTCTTTCTGGGACTTCTCTCTAAGTCTGATATTCTCTACAATACCACAATATACATATTCTATCCATGCCTAATAGAGACATCGTCTACCTGTAGACACATCCATGAAAATGAGTGAAAGATACAATCAAATCCATCTTTAAATAATTGAAAATGAGTAAAGAATAATGGTTGAAAAATGAGTGCAAAAATCCAAAAAAAAAAAAAAAAAAGAAAGAAAAAAGAAAGGAACAATTTAAAGCATTTAATACCCCCAGAAACTACATCTTCTTATAATTTTGTAAGAAACAAATAATTAAATCAAATTAGATAATTAATAGTGAAAAAAGAACGAAAACCAAATAAACTCAACTAAATAAAATAACGTAGCAAGAAAAAAAAAACCACAAAAAATGTTGAAAAAGGTGAGGATCGGTAATACGTTATTGACCTTAGGTCGGAGGAGTCTGTACTATATCGACTCTTACCTGGGGGTCGTAGCATTTTGCCGATCCCCTCATTCTTCAATCTTTTTTAATAACACCAAATTATCATCTTTCTGTAACGGCCTGTCCCGAATATTACGGTTTTTATAATTTTAAAGTGTGGGTATGAAATTGCCTTTCAAGGAGAAATCATTTTTTGTTGACCCTCGTATTGTGTGACGTATGACTCATTATGTTAGTATATTCTTGTAGTGCTCAATGTTACGAGCGTGTGGGTGTAAGTAGACTCGATTTCGAAACTACGACGGAGACTTTACGGAACTACGAATCCAAAAGATACCATTGTAAAATTACTATTTTAGATATTTTAATATTATCTTATTATTTTAAATAATTATTGTTGCCTTGGGGCCCACATACCACTTCCCCCTTCTCCCTCGTGTGTTTTCTCTGGAACTCTCCCGCTCTCCCATCTCTCTCGACTTTCTCTCTCTCTCTCCCTTTGTCATTGTGCACAACTTTCCCAACCACCACCACTCAAACAAAGAACACCACAAGCTAGAACACCCAACCTAACCTCAAACTTCTTTCCGGATCGTTGGGATCGTAATGAAATCAGGCGGCGACATTTTTGGTTATTTTTCGGCCAAACCATGACGAGCTAGCCATCAAGAAAAGTACCATTCTCTTCGTCTCGTCGAGAGGTATGATTTTCATTTTTGAATCATCCAATTTCATTGAGTATTAAAGAAGTTATAACCATTTGAATTTTTCCTAGTTTTCGGTGACCTCCACACCTTTGCAGCCGTTTTATGGCCATCTCTGGCCTCTTTTTAGACTCCAAACAGGTATAATCTTGTTCTTATCTTCGTTTTGATATATTATGGGTCGAATTTGGTTGAGAAATGAGAGAGATATAGCCATTTGAAAATTGCCCATATTTCTGGCCATTTTCTGCAGATTCCGGTGGGTTCCCGGCGGCCGGCAGCAGCTCCGGTGACCAGAAAATTCCAGGAATATTTTTCCTTATGTCGACTTTTACGAAATTTTCTCAGGAACTCTCCTAATCTAATTTCGATGCTCCAAGTTTGTTTTTGACATGCATTTAGTGGAATTCCAAAGTTTTAACGTAGTTGATTGGCTCGACGCTCGGTTGACTTCTCGTTGATTTTTTTACAAATTTTTTCCAATACCCCTCTTAGGGTAATTCGACGCCTTGATTCTAAATCTGCACTCCATTTCCCAAATTCAATCGTTTAAGTAGGGTTTTATTAATTATTCCTTTTATGTTCTTAGGTGCGTATGTTAATGCAACCCTGTTTTCTTAAATTTACATGGCTCTTCGACGACAGAGTTTCTGTGAGTGGACCCCTTCTCAAATTACATGTTTTTTTTATAGAACATTAGGCTTCCATACATTTCATATTTCATGAATTGAGTATGTTTTATATTATATTTTACGGATTTCTATATTTATGGTTTATGGAGAATTTATGATTTATTTAAATTGCTTTTACAAGATATTTATGGTTTATCTATTTACGGTTTATAAAATGGTATGTTTATAGAAATCACGTTTGTTGATGCACAAAATCAGCGAAGACTTTGGTACAACAGAAAGTGTCAGGTTTTGTGACCTTCGCTTGGTTGCTTCGGTCACTAGTGAGGATAAGTACGTAAATGAATAGAGACAGAGAAGCAAACACAGGATGTACGTGGTTCACCAAGATTGGCTACGTCCACGGGGTAGAGGAGTTCTTATTAGTAGTGAAGGGCTTACACAAGTACAAAGGATCAAGCTCTCAATTTAGTGAGTTCTTGTGAATAGTTTAGTACAAAATGACATTAGGCAATATTGTGAGGGAATGACCCCTATTTATAGAAAAACTTGTAGCTTTGTCACATTGACATGTGTCATGTTATGATTGGTTCTTGATGTCGACACGTGCTGCGCTCTGATTGGCTTCTAATCTTGACACGTGTCGAGTAGTGATTGGCCTCCTGGTCGGGGGGAACTCTTCTGGGTCCTTGACAGTATAGCGTTGGCCGGTGCTCGGTAGTTTCGGGATTGGTCAAGTATGGTACAAACAGTGCTCCCCTAAGTTCCCGAGTGAGGGAAACTCCTCGGTTGGGGACTTGCAAGATCCAATCCCTTGAGTAATCACGAAACTTCTAAGTACCGAAGTGTGGTCTGATCTTCATCTGCCCTTCTCTGGAAGTACCTTTCCTCCATCCGGGAATGGTGTATTTAGCTGATGTTGACGCACAAGGTAATGTATCAATTTCACTTGAAGCTTAGTTGTAGTTTCGGGCTTAGTCAAGTGTGATACAAACCCTATAGTAGGAGTCCCCCAAGTCGCCGAGCTAGGAGATTTGCCGAAAGAGGTGACAGACAAGGTAAGCAGTCAAACTTCCAAGTAAGCAACCCAGGATCAGAGGTTTGACTTCGGCTTCCGGTTGATTGTTCTCATTCTCCTTGTCTCTCATTCAACTGCCAGGATAAGGAGAAGCAAATGGATAAGAGATGATATGAGATACTTTTGCTTTTGAAGAAGTAACTTTCCACAGGCTTATTCTTGAACTGTGCTGGAGGGTTTTCTGGTGCCCTTCAGAGTATAAGGCCGACTCAAAAATTTGAGGGTCAAAACAAGTCCATCAAATCTAGAGTACGTTCGACCTTGATGATATGGGATACTTTTGCTGTTGACGGAATAATGAATGTGGTATGGAAAGGTGTTGTGCTGTAGTGATCTGTTTCAGCTCACCGTTGAACCTTCTGCTTCAAACTTTTGCATGGCAGAAGTGGTGTGCAACCTTTGCATTTAAATGGTCCTTCAGAACATTCCTTCATAATGACTCATCCACGCTTGGCAGCTTCAGTGTAAAGAGCCAATATCTGATCAACTGTCATGAGGTATTTGCCGGTGGAATTCGTGACCTTGACAGCAGTTGAGGATGAGTACTCGAGAGCAATGCTAAGTAAGTAACCAGGCAAAGGCTCCAGGCAGTCAGTTCCAAATTGGAGGTTTGATTTCAGGTTCCGACTGACTGCTCTCTTTCTCCTTGTCCTGCAGGTGTGGACAAGGACAAAGACAAAGACAGGGAGAAAGCATGATATGGGATACTCTTGCTTTCGACCCTGATGATATGAGATACTCTTGTTCTTGGTGTGGCTTATTTGCTGAGGTATTATCGGGGGGAAATAAAGCTGAGTATTTTGAGAGGTTATGTTGAGGGTGCCTTTTCGAATGCGAGAAAGGGTTGAGCATTTTTGCAGGTTTGCCTGTCCGTTGAGGAGGGAGGTCAATGTATATAGGGATTTCCCAATAACAAGTAGTAATGCTATTCCTTTACCCTTCTTGGTCACAGCAATGCAGTGGGAGCTGCCAGCTTCACGTGTTTTAATTTTGTCAGAGCACTTTGAAAAAGTGGTATGTGGTATCTGGAAAGCTGATATTACGTGTGAAGATTACAGACAAGCTTTATCTAAGGAAATCTGGCTCTCGAAGTTCTGAGAGTTGTGCCTCTTCGGTTTTCGAACAAGCAATCCCGTCGAGGATCTGACTCTCGAGATTCGGAAAGCGGTGCTACTCCAGTTTTTGAGAAAGTAATTATGTTGGGAGTCTTTTCTTGAATGTGAGTAAAGGTTGGACGTTCTTGCCAACCTGTCTTGCCGCAAAACACGGAGGTCGACACACATAGGGACTTTCCAGTTGTCAAGCAGTGGTGCTGTTCCTTTACCCTTATAGGTAATAGTAGGGTAGCTGGAACTTCGAAATTCTCGTGCCTAAACTTTGTCAGAGATCTTTGACAAAGTTATATGTGGTACCCGAGGAGTTGATGGTGCATATGGAGAGCGGTGATTGAACAGTAAGATTCACGTGCTTTCTACTTCACCAGAAATCTTCGACAGAGTGCCCGTAATTTCCGCAAAGCTGATTGTGCATGTGACAGGTGCTGACGAGGCTGAAAAAGCAGGTGCTTCTTCGATTTCTGAGATCGGCCCTCGTGGTCTCTGAGCAGCCCAGCTTTTGAGAAAGCAAACGCCTCTTCGATTTCTGAGATCGGTCCTCGTGGTCTCTGAGCAGCCCAGCTTTTGAGAAAGCAAACGCCTCTTCGATTTCTGAAGCTCCGTCGAGTGCAGATTTTTATAGAGGCTGACATTAAGTTCCACAACACACTTGAATCTCTACCAGTAGAAGTTCATTTCTTGCACTTCTAAGATCTTGATTTGTCTGACCTCTTCCTTCTTCAACACATTTGAAAATGTCTGGACCCTCTGACCGTCGTTTTGACTTGAACCTTGGAGAAGAGACAGCCACGCCTTCTCCAGACAACATATGGCGCCCATCCTTCATATCCCCTACTGGTCCCCTTACCGTTGGGGATTCTGTGATGAAGAATGATATGACCGCTGCAGTGGTGGCCAGGAACCTTCTCACTCCCAAAGATAACAGACTACTCTCCAAACGGTCTGATGAGTTGGCTGTTAAGGACTCTCTGGCTCTTAGTGTTCAGTGTGCAGGTTCTGTGTCTAATATGGCTCAACGCCTATTTGCTAGAACCCGCCAAGTTGAATCATTGGCTGCTGAAGTGATGGGTCTCAAACAGGAGATTAGAGGGCTCAAGCATGAGAATAAGCAGTTGCACCGGCTCGCCCATGACTATGCTACAAACATGAAGAGGAAGCTTGACCAGATGAAGGAATCTGATGGTAAGGTTTTACTTGATCATCAGCGGTTTGTGGGTTTGTTACAAAGGCATTTATTGCCTTCGTCCTCTGGGGCTGTACCTGGGAATGAAGCTTCAAATGATGAACCTCCAATGCCTCCTCCTTCTGGGGTTTTGTCAAGTACTGAGGCTCCGGATAACCACCCTCCGGTGCTTTCTCTTTCTGGGGCTCTACCGACTGCTGAGACTTCCCCTAAGCAACCTTTGTGAAGGCTCCCTTTTGTTTGTTTATTTTGACTCATGTATATGTACATATTTGTGGCTTATCGAAAATATTAATAAATAAGCTTTGCTTCATTTCAACATATTGTGTTAAATACACCAAAGCCTTCTTCATAAAGTTCTTTGAATTTTTGCTTTTGTTGAAACCTGTATTGTTGAAGCTTTGTGAGTGAAGCATGTAGTTTGAGGTAGTGTTCCCTTAATTTCCCGAGTGAGGAAAACTTCTCGGTTGGAGACTTGAAAAATCCAAGTCACTGAGTGGTTGTGAGACTGCCGAGTATCAAGGTGCAGTAGCATATGGTGGGAGTCCCCCAAGTCTTCAGGCGAAGAGAGTTGCCGAATGAGGTGTCTCGCGTGTTACTAATTTGTCAAAGTAACGAATCCTTGTTTCGATGTCACACATTCGTATATGCTTTATCTAAAAATATTTCCAACTTTTGTGTGTTTGATGCTGCATGCTATTGACTAGACAAGATCAAGTGCAATTAGTAGCTTTTCTCTCTTTTTCATCTTTTCTTTGGTGGAATTGCTTTTCGTTTCCACTAATCAGCCTGAGTGGATGCAAGATAACACCTTTCTCTATAGCTCAGATTGCAAAGTCGTCTTCATGAAAGTTTTTCCTTATCTTGTGAACTACAACATATCCAAATTTGAGATCCATCGGAGTAGTACAACTTCAGAAATTCAAGTATGATGAGTAACTGTTCATCAATATTCTGTTAATCCGTCAGACTTGTTGTGAGCTTCGAAACTCCATTTTCTCTTGTTCAGATCAACATACTTTCTTCATTGAAGTTGTTCCTCAGCTTGTGAACTACAACATATCCAAATTTGAGATCCCTCGGAGCAGTATAACTCCAGAAATCCAGGTATGATGAATGACTGGTTATTATTTTTCTGTCAACCCGTCAGATTTGTTGTGAGCTTCGAAACTCCATTTTCTCTTGTTCAGATCGGTATGCTTTCTTCATTGAAGTTGTTCCTCAGCTCGTGACATACAACATATCCAAATTTGAGATCCCTCGGAGCAGTATAACTCCAGAAATCCAGGTATGATGAATGACTGGTTATTATTTTTCTGTCAACCCGTCAGATTTGTTGTGAGCTTCGAAACTCCATTTTCTCTTGTTCAGATCGGTATGCTTTCTTCATTGAAGTTGTTCCTCAGCTCGTGAACTACAACATATCCAAATTTGAGATCCCTCGGAGCAGTATAACTCCAGAAATCCAGGTATGATGAATGACTGGTTATTATTTTGCTGTCAACCCGTCAGATTTGTTGTGAGCTTCGAAACTCCATTTTCTATTGTTCAGATCGGCATGCTTTCTTCATGGAAGTTGTTCCTCATCAACTCTTTCATAACATATCAAAAATTCAGGATGAACTAACGGTTAAATATTTCCAGATCTTCGAAACATCACAACAGCTTCGAAATCTGCAAGAAGCCGACTATCATGTTTGGAGCTTCAACATGTTAATTTCCGTCGCTCAAACAGAAACGATTCCTTCTTGAAATTTGTTCATCTGCTCAAGAACTAGAGGGTGTCCAAAATTCAGCTCCATTGGAGAAAAGCAGCAGCTGCAAAAATTTGATAGAGGAAAGGAGGCGAAGCTTTGTTGGATTTCTAGGCTGGGGAAGATTCCAGTTTTTGTAGCAACTTCAGTACTGGTGAATTGCTTGTATTTTTGTCCATAACTAAATTTTGGACTTTGAATTATTATTTGATCTATTATAATATGTTTGGGAACATATATAAGTGAATAAATAAGAGGGAAGATTTTGGGCCCTTGTGGGTGTAAAACAAAAAATGTTTATGTTTACCCAAGTGTTTTTGTACAAGTTCAAGGGCATCTTGGGTTTTGTGAACAAAATTTGTTTATTTGGAGCAAGGTTTTGTGTTGAAGCTTTGTAGGTGAAGCTTTGGTGTTAAAGCTTTCTAGGTGAAGCTTTGATGGTGAAGCTGTGTAGATGAAGCTTTGTAGATGAAGCTTTCTAGGTGAAGCTTTGATGGTGAAGCTTTGATGGTGAAAGTATGTAGAGGGAGCTTTCTAGGTGAAGCTTTTTTAGGTGAAGCTTTGTAGGTGAAGCTTTTTTTTTAAGTGAAGCTTTTCGGGTGAAGTTTTTTTTTTTTTTTTTTTGGGTGAAGCTTTGTGGGTGAAGCTTTTTAGGTGCAGCTTTGTGGGTGAAGCTTTGGAGGTGAAGCTTTTCGGGTGAAGCTTTTTGGGTGAAGCTTTTTAGGTGAAGCTTTGTGGGTGAAGCTTTGGAGGTGAAGCTTTTCGGGTGAAGCTTTTTTTTTTTTTTTTTTTTTTTTTTTTTGGCGCTTGACACGGTCTTCATTTGCTTGTTTTGTAGTGACTGTGGAAGACGGATTGCTTTCTGATTGAGAAGGGTTCCGGCATCGCTTTGCACCATCTTCATGTGGGTAATATAGGAACTTCCTTATGTTTTGATCATGCATGTAGTGATAGAATTTGTTTCTTCTTATTGTAGATGTCAGAGCCTGGAAGTTCTAGTGATGAGGGCTCTTCTAGCTTTAGCTCTAAGTCTGAGTCTGCAATGTCGGAGTCTTCAGGGTCTTTGTTAGAGTCCGGTACTAGAGAAACATTTGATGATCTTCCCAACCGTCAAACTTTAGCTATTGCTAGTTCTTCCTCCATGGCGTTGGGTGAGGGGGTTGTTTTTGATGCCATACCCATAGTTCGCTCTGAGTTCACAGCAGACCATCTAAAGAATAACTTGTTAGATAATGAGAAGCAGGTTGAGGCGCTAAGGCAGTCATGTAATATCCCTCGTAGTGTAGGGATACGTTTGGTACATGATGAAGAATGGCCTTCTGAGCCTCCCCAGGGTCATGTTATGTTCTACACCCAGATATTACTGACTTTAGGGGTGAGACTACCTTTACATTCGTGGTTGCAAAAGATGTTATCTTTGATCGGATATGCACCTGGGCAACTCAATCCTGGTTTCTGGGATACTTTGATTGGATTTTATATCATTTGGATGGAGTGTGGGTTGTGTGAGCCTTCCTTCCATCAGTGGCGTTACTGTTACAAGATGCGCCCAGCAAAATCATGCACTGGTTATGCCGAGTGTGCATGTCGGAGTGAGAGAGAGCGTATTGTGTATGGTAAGAAAAAGGCATACTACACATGGAAAAACCGTTGGTGCTTTCTGTATAATGATTGGGAGTATGATAAGGGTGTCACGCCTGAGCGACGTGTGCTTACTCACTTCCAGACTGTAGGTTGTAACGTATCAACCGTTCGTACTATTTGCTATTTGTTGTGGTCTTTTCTTGCTTCTAACACTTTGCTACATGTAGTGACGCGGGGCACCATCAAACTGTTTGGGCAGGAGCTATCTGACATAGAGAAGGTGTTGAGGGTGCCCAAAGAGGATAGACACTTAAGCAAGCTACGACCCTTATTTCGTCGGTACGGTTTCCAACCCTTAGTTTCCGAGAGCCAGGGACGATCGAGTAAGTTGTATCCTTCATGTAAACTTTGCTCTTTTCCTTACTTTATTTGGAAAGTTGTATTTCTTATTTTGATTTTCCTTATGCAGTGGAGAAGGTAAGCAAGAAAACAGGGACTAGCACCCATAAAAGGAAAACACCAGTGTTAGTTCCTTCGGAAGACATCCTACCGCATAAGAAAATTCATAAGTTCCGAGGGGAACCATCCGTTAGACCTAAGTCCCAAGATTGGGTCCTTAAGGGGCCTGCCTTTAGGAAGACTGGAGTCGAGGCCGTTGAAAATGCTGCTGCCGTAGTTGCAGGAGAAGGGAGCCGACTGTTGCCTCCTCCTCTTACTATGGAGCACACTGTCCAGGAAAGTGATCCTGGTTCCCGCCATGAGGGGAAAGGCAAGGAAAGAGCTGGCAGTGTCCCGTGGAAGGACTTGAGGGTTGCCACGCGGCCAAAGGATTTTGGGGATATCAACAATTGCTTGGCAGGGCGTCGATTCGCCTTCGATGAGCTCGGAGAGCCCTTAGCTAAGGATGAATCGGATTACGACCGGATGTTGAAGCTGTCTTCATATGTGAGTGTTACTTTGTCATTTCCTTACTTTTTCCTCTTTATTGTCATTATTTAGGTAGTGATGATCGTCTTGCCATGCAGGTCATGGCCGAGTATCACGACAGACTGCAAGAGGTTGAGCGGTACAAGGCAAAACTGAAGGAGAATAAGCAGCTTGTGGACGAGGCCCGAAGGAATAAGGGACTTTTGACTCAGGCTCTCCAACTGAAGGACGAAACCATGGAGAGCTTGAAAAAGCGAAATGGTGAGAACCTAAGGCTTAAGAAATTGTTTGAGGCAACTAAAAAACAGTTGGAGGTGGCTACCTTGGAGGTATCCAAGGTTAGGGGAGAATTGGATGGTGCCTTAGTTGAGATTTCTGAACTGGAGAAGAGCATTCCAACTGAAAGGGAGGCTGCTGTGCAAGAATACTTAAGTTCTTCGACCTTTCATCTTGCTATTAAACCCCACTGTGCTCAAGAAGCTCGCTTTGAAAAAAGGAAATGGATGGCCGTCCTTGATCGTTATGATGATGGGAGCATTCTTCGAAAATACCACGAAGATATAGATGAGCATCATCGAAAGGGCGAGACATTTGTCCTTGCTGTTGATCCTAGCAGTGAAGATGAGTCTGATAATGAAGGTAGTGCTGATGCACAGACTCAGCATGGTGAAGAGGATCTTGGGGATGCAGAGGATGATGGTAGGACGCGGAGTGATACTGCCAGGGGTTCGGCTTCAGATGAGAATGAATAGCAGTGTCTTTACTATCTGCATGTATTCTGGATGTAGTAGTCTGATGTGTGTATAACATGTGCCCATGTTATAAGCTTGAGAGTTTTGGATTTTAGGTGTTATGAGTGTTTGCACTATTATTAATGCATGTTTGGCTATGTATGAATAGATCTATTGTTTGGATATAAGCCATTGTTTGGTTGTTCCTTTCTTTGTATAGTCTTGTCGACACATACTTAGATTTTGTTTCGTGTTGGATATATCTGCTTTGAGGTTTCAACACTTGAGTGTTCCCTTGCTGTAAAAGAGTGAGGGCTGAGTTGGCTAAATTACCTCTTTATTGAATTCATTGCCAAATGGCCTTCATTACATAGGATGCCGAACGGCTATAGCTCAACACTTGTACATCGTGAGTCTATTTGTAGTAGTACTTCAAGTGATCAGCGTTCCATGGATGGCCAAGGGTCTTGCCATCGGAGCTTCTAAGTGTGTAAGAGCCAGGGCGACTGATGCCAATGACTTCATACGGTCCATCCCAGTTTGGACTAAGTGTGCCTTCACTCGGGACTCTGTCGCAGAGTAATCTTTTCTTTAAGACCCAGTCTCCTATTTTGAAAGAACGAGGCTTGACCCTAGAGTCATAATAGTTGGAGATGCGCTGCTTATAGGCGACATTCCTCAAGTGAGCTTGGTTTCTGTGTTCCTCGACTAAATCCAAGTTGATGGTGAGTTGTTTGTCATTTTCACTTTGAATGTAGTTCTGGACTCGGAATGTTGCTTGCTTGAGCTCAACAGGGACAACCGCCTCTGTGCCAAAGGCAAGTGAGAATGGAGTTTCTCCTGTTGAAGTCCGATACGAAGTGCGATATGACCAAAGAACTTGGGGTACAAATTCTGGCCAACAGCCTTTAGCTTTGTCCAAGCTGGTTTTCAAAGTGCGTTTGATTATTTTGTTGATGGCCTCAAGTTGTCCATTAGACTGGGGATGAGCTGGAGAGGCAAAGCATAAGTTGATGTTGAACTTAGAGCAGAACAACCTGAACTTCTTGTTGTCAAACTGTCGCCCATTGTCAGTGACTATCGCATTGGGAATGCCGAATCTACAAAGGATGTTCTTCCACACGAAGTCTTCTATCTTTGCCTCAGTAATGGTTGCCAAGGGTTCTACTTCGGCCCACTTTGTGAAGTAGTCCACTGCAACGACTGCGTAACAGACTTTGCCCTTCCCTGCCGGCATTGGGCCGATCAAATCAAGTCCCCACTGGGCGAAGGGCCAAGGGCTGATCATAGGAGTAAGAGGCTTTGGAGGGGAATGAGGAATAGTTGCATATCGTTGACATTTGTCACATGAGCGGGATACTTTGATGGCATCCTGGTGGAGTGTTGGCCAGTAATATCCTTGGCGAAAAGTCTTGTGTGCTAGGGACCGAGATCCAGCATGATCTCCACAGACTCCCTCATGTATTTCCCGAAGGACGATTTCCGCCTCGGCAGGCGTAAGACACCTTAAGTATGGTAGGCTAAAACCTCGCTTATAGAGTTGATCATTGATGATCAGGTAGCGGGTAGACTTGTATCGAATTTGCTTAGCCTGGACTTTATCATTTGGGAGGGTGCCATGAGCAAGGAAATTATAGATCGGGGTGATCCAACTATCCCCCTGTTGTAAGTTGCATACTTCTGCGGCCATGGTGCTTGGTGTTGCCAACAGTTCGACATGAATTTTTCTTCCAATCTTGTCTTCCACAGCTGAGGCGAGGCGAGCCAGGGCGTCTGCATGACTGTTTGCCGCTCGAGGAACTTGGGTGATCTGGTAGTGGAAGTGCTTGAGCAAAAGTTGTGTTTGCGCAAGATATGCTGCCATGGAGCTGTCCTTAGCATCAAAGTTGTTGGTAACCTGGTTGACCACTAATTGGGAGTCACTGAAAATATCAATTTGTTTAACCCCGAGGTGTTTGGCCAAACGTAATCCTGCTAGAAGGGCTTCATACTCGGCCTCATTATTTGATGCCTTGAATTTGAAACGAAGAGCATACTCCATTGCTACTTTGTCGGGTGTAGTCAAGACTAGTCCCGCTCCACAGCCCTGTTGGTTGGATGAGCCATCAACATACAGACTCCATGCTGGGTTTGTTGGTTCTATCTTCTGAGCTTCCGGGGGTAATGAAGCCACTGCTTCAGGTGTAGAAGCAATGTCAACCGGATATGTGAAGTCGGCAATGAAGTCTGCCACTGCTTGGCCCTTCTCAGCTGGCTTTGGTTGGTAGGAGATGTCAAACTCACCCAACGCTATTGCCCATTTGATCATTCGCCCTGAAGTGTCAGGACTTTGGAGTATCTGTCGAAGAGGATAATTGGTAAGCACGATGATGGAGTGCGCTTGGAAGTAAGGGCGGAGTTTTCGAGCAGACATGACCAATGCCAGAGCCAATTTCTCAATGTTAGAGTACCGTGTCTCCGCATCTTGTAAGGCTTTGCTAGCGTAGTAGACAGGTCGCTCAATATTCCCATCCTTTCGAATGAGAACGGAACTTACGGCTGAAGCTGATACCGATAGGTAGATAATGAGAATGTCTCCTACCTCGGGCTTGGAGAGTAGAGGGGCTTTACTCATGTACTCCTTGAGGTTTTTGAATGCCTCAGCACATTCATCAGTCCATGTAATGTACTTCCTACTTCCCTTAAGTGCTTTAAAAAAGGGAGCACATTTGTCTGTGGCCTTATAAATGAACCTGGTTAAGGCTGCCACCTTGCCAGTAAGGCTCTGGATGTCCTTTGAAGTTACCGGTTCCTTCATGTCGAGGATTGCTTTGATCTTCTCGGGATTAGCTTCAATGCCTCGTTGGCTAATCATGAAACCTAAGAATTTGCCAGAGCCTACGCCGAAGGCACATTTGTTGGGGTTTAACCTCATTCGATACCTCTTCAAAATAGTGAAAGTTTCAGATAGGTTGGTGATGTGTTGGTCAGCATGTTTGCTCTTGACTAACATATCATCAACGTAAACTTCCATGCTCTTCCCAATCTGCTCGGCGAACATTGAGTTGACTAGTCTCTGATAAGTCGCTCCTGCATTCTTTAGGCCGAAAGGCATGACTTTATAGCAGTATAGTCCTCTGTCGGTAGTGAAGGCTGTGTGTTCTTGATCCGAAGGGTTCATGAGGATTTGGTTGTATCCTGAGTAAGCATCCATGAAGCTCAGGAGTTCACACCCGGCCGTAGAGTCTATAAGTCTGTCAATAAGAGGAAGAGGGAAGCTATCTTTCGGACACCCTTTGTTTAGGTCGGTGTAGTCAACACACATTCTCCACAAGACCTTTTGAAGCAAAAGACTTTCTTTGGTCGGAATTTTCTTAACAAGGACCACATTTGCTACCCATGTCGGGTAATTGACTTCGCGGACAAAGCCTATGCCTTTGAGTTTTTCAACTTCTGCTTTCATTGCCTCGTATCGTTCAGCGTCATAAGATCTTCGCTTCTGTCTCACCGGCTTGATCTTGGGGTCAATACTCAAACGATGACAGATGACATCGGGAGAGATGCCTGGCATGTCCTCGTATGACCAGGCGAAGACTTCAGTGTTCTCTTTCAAAAAAGATATCAATGCTAACCGAAGGGGTGGTGACAATGTGGTGCCAATCTTCACCATGCGATCTGGATAATCTCTTGAGATAGGTACCTTCTCAAACTCTTCAGCAGGTTGGGCTTGCTGGGTGAAAGAGTCATCTCGAGGATCATCGGGTTGATTGTTGCTATCAGGAAGATCCAAGTTCGCTTCATCTAGGCTGGTCTTTGTGACTTGGTCATGTACAGACAGGGTTTCCTTGGGTCCGGGCAAGTGTTGTTGCTTAACTGAAGTGTTGTAACATGATCGTGCACTAAGCTGATCTCCTCTGATGTAGCCGTTGCCATGGGGGGTTGGAAATTTCATCAACAGCATATGCGTGGATACCATAGCCTTGAGATCATTGATGCCTGTGCGCCCAAAGATGACATTGTATGCCGTTGGGCAGTCAACCACTAGGAAGTTAGTGGTAATGGTAGCCATGTAAGGGCCTGTACCAATAGTAAAGGGTAAATGTATGCTCCCTAAGGGTTGCACGATATCACCGGAGAAGCTTATCAGAGGAGAAATCGAGCGATCGAGCAAGTGTTCAGCTACACTGAGTGCCCTGAAAGCTTCGGCAAACATGATATTGACCGAAGCCCTTGTGTCTACGAGGATTCGTCGAACATCAAAGTTGGCTATGTGAGCCTCCACGATCAATGGGTCGTTATGAGGGTAGATGATGCCTCTTTCTTCCTCAGGGTAGAAACATATCGGATCCCAGTTAGGCTTTTGATACTTCCCTCCCCTGATGTCTTCCACGTGAAACACTTGGTGACCAGGCCTCAGAATTCGTTCACTGTTTTTCATGGCCCTATTGGAAGATTCAGATATGGGTGTGCCGCCGCTTATGGAATATATGACATTCACCTGGCGTTGGTTACGGTTATCCCTTTGAGGGTGAAGGAGGAATTGATCAATTTTTCCTTCTCGTGCCAGAGCTTCAATACGATCACGGAGGATGATACATTTCTCGCTATCATGGCCGTTATGCTCATGGTAGCAACAAAACATGCCCGCGTTATTCGGGGGCGTGTAATCTGGGTGCCTCGGCTTTGGCTTTGGTATCAGGTGAGCTATGCTGGGGTAAATGGCCGCGCATGTGGCATTCAAGGGCGTGTATGTCTCATACCTTGGGGTAGGGGGTATCTTGACGCGGGTTTGACCCACTGCATTGACTGCCTGGGGGCGAGCGTTATTGTGGCGATACCCTTGGTTATCGGGATAGTGTCCCTTACTCTTTTTACTGGAAGGAGAGTGGTGAGGATGGAAATCCTTCCTCTTGCCTTGAAATTGATATGTCTGTTGATTCGGTGAAGCATTATGCAAGGCATGGGGAGGTGCCACTGCTGTTTGGAAAGTCGAGGTCTTCTCATTTAGGTGAGTCTGGCTTCCACCTTCCACTTGTTGATAAAGGATGGTTGTAGGGGGTTTCTCCTGATATGTCTTTGCCTCGGCGGAGGCATGGTTATAAGCCTGCGCCATCACCTCAGAATAAGTCTTCCAAGTATTGGCATTGATCATGTATTTAAAGAAACAATCACGTAGGCCTGCCGTGAAGGCTTTGAGGGCAGTCTTGTCGTCTGCCTCGGCACACCGGGAGTATTCATGGCTGAAGCGGCCAGCATACATACGTAATGACTCGTCTGGCTTCTGGCGGATAGTGTACAAGTCATCTGCAGAGTGCAAGCGATCGGTTTGGAAAATGTGTTGGGAAACAAATAGTTTCCGCAATTCCTCAAATGAGTCTACCGTCTCAGGTGTAAGACGACAATACCAATTTAGAGCTCCACCAGAGAGGGTGGAGGGGAAGAGAAGACATCGCTCTTCGTCGGTGTGCATCCGGTATGCCATGGTGGACTCAAAGAGGTTAAGGTGCTCAATCGGGTCCTCTTTTCCAGTATAAAGTTGCAAGCCAAGCTTTTGCTTTGTCTTTGCTTGAAGGGGGGTGTTGAGGATCCTCCTTGTAAGAGGGCCAGGCCTGGGTTGGTTCCAGTCAGGTATTTCAGCCTGACGTTCAGCCTTCAACTTGTTTACTTCCTCAAGAAGTTGTAAGACAAGGGGGTCCTGAGCGGAGTTATGTGTCACTGGAGCTTTCTTTCGTAAATCTCCATCTCCTCTTGGAATTAGGATGGTTTGATCAAGGGCATGTGATTTTTCCCTGGACTCGCTGTACTGGCTTCCAGGGTATGTCTGTCGGAACACCTCTGAGTCCCTTGTACCCTCATGTCTCTCTAGGACTTGTTGCCCCTTCCCCAAATTGGTGGCCGGCTTGGGCCGTGGCAGGGGACCGAGTCTCTCAGAAATCCTTGGGTCATTAATCTTTGAGCTTATATGGATGGAATTCTCTCGACGTTGCTTCAGGAAATCCCGACAATCGCGAAAGACGGCTTTCGATCCTTCTGCCCCTTCAGTAAAGAGGTGTCTCCCTCCACTTCTCATGGTTCGGGTCGAAGCAACTGGGTTAAGAGAAGCCTCATGTTGATTATCAAGTCGAGGGGTAATCTGTTCCCTATCAGGGATATCTATGTCGAATGCATGTGACCCTCCATGTTGGAGGGCACCCAGTTGATGGTTGACTTCCACGGGGGCAACAAGCTCGCGTGTCTGAGCTTGCCTAGCTTCGTGGAGTGTCTTGAAGAGCTTCTCATATTGCTCCTGGAGGACCTCATTCCTCATTGCTATCTTGTTGTTCTGAGCTTCCAAATCATCGACTTTAGCTTGAAGAAGAACTCGTTTTCCTTCCTTCTTTCGTTGTTTTGCACTATGTGCAAGGGGGGTGTCATTCTGTGTGCTGTGGCTTCCTTCGCTTCCCATGTTGGAGAGGGATGCCTGATCAAAAGAAAGTGTACGAATGATAGAAACCAGCTTGACACAGCTGAAGAGAGTAGGAATAAGTGTCGTTTCCCACAGACGGCGCCAAATGTTGATGCACAAAATCAGCGAAGACTTTGGTACAACAGAAAGTGTCAGGTTTTGTGACCTTCGCTTGGTTGCTTCGGTCACTAGTGAGGATAAGTACGTAAATGAATAGAGACAGAGAAGCAAACACAGGATGTACGTGGTTCACCAAGATTGGCTACGTCCACGGAGTAGAGGAGTTCTTATTAGTAGTGAAGGGCTTACACAAGTACAAAGGATCAAGCTCTCAATTTAGTGAGTTCTTGTGAATAGTTTAGTACAAAATGACATTAGGCAATATTGTGAGGGAATGACCCCTATTTATAGAAAAACTTGTAGCTTTGTCACATTGACATGTGTCATGTTATGATTGGTTCTTGATGTCGACACGTGCTGCGCTCTGATTGGCTTCTAATCTTGACACGTGTCGAGTAGTGATTGGCCTCCTGGTCGGAGGGGAACTCTTCTGGGTCCTTGACAGTATAGCGTTGGCCGGTGCTCGGTAGTTTCGGGATTGGTCAAGTATGGTACAAACAACGTTTATGAAATTTCTTATGATTTCAGGTGATGAGGTTTTGGTTTTTTTTTGAGATACATTTTATGTGCTTATCTAGTGGGTAATCATACAACACATACACACAACCTAAGTATGTATACATCTATAGCCATAGAACACAGTTGAGGATATTTATGACCTACCCCCAGCTTCACTAGCAAAATCAGTGTCAGACAGCTTCACTAGCTACGGCTAGTGTCAGCGTGTTATGTATATTTCTTCTTTGATGTAACTCAGAGTTGTACAGCTTCACCTTCGGGTGATGGGACCTACCATATATTTTCACTGGTGTAACCCAGTGTCGTACAACTTCACATTCGAATGATGGTTATGCCTTTGGGCAACTATGATATGTACCCCTAGTTGAGTACTTTATTATTTTGAGTTTACGAAGGTTTTATGGATTTGCCTTTGGGCTACTATGTTATCATTACTGAGCACTGTTTTATACATACATCTTTTACGATCATTTTCATGGCATGCTAGAATTTTTAGAAAACCTAATATGTAGTACTATATGAGTTTTCAAAACAGGGGGTTAGTATGTTCAAAAAGAGAATGGTTTTCTTATTATTAGTATTATTATTATAAACTTTGGTTAACTCACCCTTTGTTTTGTGCCCCATTCAGGATTTAGAATAGAGGCATACGATCCCGACGTTAGGGCACTTCCACATAGATATCTTCGAGTCTTCTTAGTGTAGGACTCATTCCTTTGTTCGTACTTTTTTATAGTAATTCTTCCACATTATTCTTGATTAGTTGTATACTCTGAACACGTTTCCGCATTTGCATATTTCTTTATGTTTGCATATTTTATTTACCAATACCACTTGCATGTATATTAAAATGGCTTCGTCACTCTTGGGTGTCAGCTAACACGTGCCTATTCTGATATTTGGAGATATCATAGTCGGGGCGTGTCACTTTGCATGCTACAAAGTATACTTTTCGATGCAAAATCTCTTATAATTCAAGTTTAAAATACTCTAAAAGCAAGATAATACTTCTACACTAGATTCACCTCCAATCGTGATTCCAAGGGTGGCAATGCCTGTCTCTGCGCAGTTGGTGGCTTGTGGGAGGAGTGTTTGATGTTGAAAATCAGGCTTACATTGAAGTACATTCAATCATTAAAATCGATTGTCTCCAAACTTATTTCGATCTTAGTGGCGACGTGCATGGATATTTTTCCTGTGGTTGATCATATGTAATATGCGTTTTTTTGCTTGAAAATTCATTTTGTTCCGACGTTAAACGGGCTTCCAAATAATGGGATAATGCTATCCACTGCCAAAGATGCTGTATAAACCCTGAAAATCCTTTTAAGATTCTTTACAATCCTTTATTTTCCTACAGTTGTATAAAAGTGATTGCACATTGGTAGATGTCTGATAACTGTTTTGCATATATGATATGTATATGAGACCTTGGCCACTCACCCTAAAGCCAATAATTAGTTGTTCAGTGAATTCTACATCCAAAAATTAATGCCAATTGGTTTTACAGTACAACCTTAACATTCTTTATGAATCATAAACAGTTAACCCACATGTAAGAGGGAGGAGAAGGGATTGAAAGAAACTACTCCGATGCTAAAATTAGTGTTTATGCATGAAATTCTTTAGCTTTATCCATGTTTCGTGGTGGTGGGTATAGGTTACTTAATTATATCCCGACTCCCCCAAGTTTATGGTGCTAGTCATTTATTTTTTTGTACTTAATTTTACTCCCACTTATGCTTCTTTTTTATCTCCAAACATGTACCTTTTGAGAGTAGCAACAACAACAACAAAGTCTTTTCCCATTAAGTGAGGTCGGCTAATGTGCCTTGAGTACATAGAGAAATATTCTATGTGAAAGTTCATATCATTTGAAATTTCATTATGCCATATGCATGATCTTCGATCATGACATGTGATGTGGTGCGGAGAGGAATATTCTATGTGCAAGTTTATATCATTTGAAATTTCATTATGCCATTTGCATGATCTTCGATCATGACATGTGATATGTGAGGCCTTCCCCTGTTAGTACTATGTTGGGAGTTAAGTGGGTTGTTATTTTTGTAGATGATTGCACCCATATGACTTAGTATCGGAGCTATAGAAAGCAGGATCATATTACCATGTGATGTGTGGGTTGCCTTGGTCTTGTTTGATGATGCTAGGTCCCTTGGCCCACGTGTTGGGTGAGTACCTCGTGGTTGTCGATATGTGATTCTCTCACGTGTGATTCACTAGTTGGGTCCCAAGTGAAGGGTCGTGTTGAATATCCCACATTAGGTAGAGACAAAGAGGAATATTCTATGTGGAAGTTCATATCATTTGAAATTTCATTATGCCATATGCATGATCTTCGATCATGACATGTGATGTGGTGCGGAGAGGAATATTCTATGTGCAAGTTTATATCATTTGAAATTTCATTATGCCATTTGCATGATCTTCGATCATGACATGTGATATGTGAGGCTTTCCCCTGTTAGTACTATGTTGGGAGTTAAAGTGGGTTGTTATTTTCGTAGATGATTGCACCCATATGACTTAGTATCGGAGCTAGAAAGCAGGATCATACTACCATGTGATGCGTGGGTTGCCTTGGCCCAATGTGATGATGTTAGGTCCCTTGGCCCACGTGTTGGGTGAGTACCTAGTGGTTGTTGATATGTGATTCTCTCATGTGTGATTCACTAGTTGGGTCCCAAGTGGAGGGTCGTGTTGAATATCCCACATTAGGTAGAGACAGAGAAAATAACAGTTTAAATATCCAAACCCCACACCAACATATATCGAGGCCTTTGTAATAAAACCTCACACGTGTTGAAGTGTGCAAGGGAATTAGACAATATCGGTGTTGTTGGAAGTGAGCATTTAGACGGTGTCTTTGATAATTTGACATGATCAACATAAGGACTCTCATTATATTGCAATGTTATGCGTTGCCAAGTGTTTTAGTCAAACAAGTTCGGATGATTGATTTAAAATATCGTTACATTAGTGTTTCTGAAACTTTGAGATGATATTTAGAATGGACTTCTTTGATTGAGCTCGAATAGTAATGAGCAATAATAAGTCGAGCTAATATTTGTACATTATTTAATCGACTCTATGTCACGACTTTAGTTTTGTTTTATGCATGCATGCTTCTTTGTTCATTTTATGTATTCTACTATATGAAGAAAGTTGAGGTTCAACTACAAAACCAA
This sequence comes from Malus sylvestris, assembly GCF_916048215.2. Taxonomy (NCBI): domain Eukaryota; kingdom Viridiplantae; phylum Streptophyta; class Magnoliopsida; order Rosales; family Rosaceae; genus Malus; species Malus sylvestris. The sequence goes on from NC_062275.1 coordinate 12,102,853, forward strand.
TTGGCAATATGGGGAGTAGCACAATTACTCATAAGCACATGCAATATCATTTCTTTCTCCGTTGTGAGATTTACTCTCAACATAACCTGTTAGGTATGGCGAATTTTCAAGTCTAGCACATGTACAATACAAATAAAGCGATGTACATCACGTGTAGCGATTGGACATCACACGCATGACCACATGCTCTAATATCATGAAGAAACTTTTAGGCCCATCATGGTCTACCTCCAATATTGTTGATATTGTCCCAACTTAATCACATATTATTGGGTATTAAGTTTTGTCACAAAATGTCTCGGTAATATTACTGGTGGAAACTCTCATATAGTAATTGTATATTATGTCATATAACTAATATACAATCCTATTCTCCAATATGCAGCCTCACGAGTTGCCTAACATGGGGTCACAAAGGGAAACCAAATGCCACATTGGAAACTAATCAAGCCAACATTCCAAAGCTAATGCAAAATTTTTAAGAGCTCAATCATCATTCAGGGACTAGTGTCAACGGAACTTTTCGAAACCAATCAGTCAATATCCTCAAGTTGGTACTAGCGCAACTTTTCGAAAGCCCAAATTAAGGAGGTAAATTTGAGCCCAAAAATGGGGGTCGAGACGTGTCGAAAGAATAGTCCGCTCTAATACTATAAAGAAAGTTAAGGTCATATTCTCTAACACACCTGCTGATTAGTGGCCTGACACGAGGTCACAAGGGAAACTAATTCCCACATCGGGAATTGATCAAGTCACCATACTTGGAGCTAACATAATTTTTAAATATAAAGCCAACAACCTCTTTTGGGGTCACAAGCTTCACCAAAAAATTTTGGACAAAAATGACCCCAAAACAAAAAATTTCAAAGGTAACCCAAAATAATACCAAATAATGCAGGGGTATTTTTGTCATTCTAACAGCGTTTGTTTAATAATTAATTCTTTTTGTACATTTTTTAAATTAGTACCTCACAATAGGCTAGCAATAATGTGATTCAATCAGTTGTTCATTAAATATTATTTTCTCCATTTTTGAACACGTTCAAAACATCCTAAAAGGCGTGTAATGCCGGTTATAAAAAAAGTCTTTTGCACGTGCATAATAATGTGATTAAATTAGTTGTTAAATGATTTGTTTTTCTAAAAACAATATTATCTAAAAAAGGTCTTTTGCACATACATAATAATGTGACTCAATCAGTTGTTTATTAAATATTATTTTCTCCATTTTTAAACACGTTCAAAACATCCTAAGAGGCGTGTAATGCCGGTTATAAAAAACGTCTTTTGCACATGCATAATAATGTAATTAAATTAATTGTCAAATGATTTTTTTTTTCTGAAAACAATATTATCTAAAAAAGGTCTTTTGCACGTACATAATAATGTGACTCAATCAGTTGTTTATTAAATATTATTTTCTCTATTCTTAATCTAAATTCAATAGAATGTAGATGAAAATTGAGAAAACGATTTTATTATGTAAATTTAGCTGCTTTGATTGGTTTGTGAGGAGTTTTTCTAGCACGATCTAAGATTATTCATTTACTTCAATATTTGACTTTCATTTTGTCAATTTACGCATATAAATACATTTAAAACGTGTAAGTCACGCGTAGCACATCGTGATTTAAAAAATGCCTTCAGTACGCGCTCTAGTTTTTCGAAAGCCAAGTCATCATTGAGGACTAGGGATTTGAATCCTCTCTTGAGCTAATGGAGAGGATCCTCCTGACCAATCATCTTGAGCCGTTGGATTTTTATCCAACGACTATAATTATTATAACTTTAAAGGGATCCCCCTGTTTGTAGCCGTTGGATAAAAATCCAACGGCCCAAGATGATTGGTCAGGAGGATCCTCTCCATTAGCTCAGGAGAGGATCCAAATCCAAGGACTAGAGCCAATGCATCTCTTCGAGGCCCAATATTTTTAAGCAGGAGTTTCGAAAGCCCAACTTAAGGAGGTGAATTTGATCCCAGAAAATTGAGCCAGGGCACGTCGAATGAATAGTCTGCTTTGATACCATGAAGAAAGTTGAGATTCTATTATAAAATCAATTGACAATATAAAAAATATACATATAAGCACTGCAAGATTCTATATTTGTCTAATATGCAATTGATACTCTCAACAATACATTTAGTGCTTGTCATAAAAAACCTAATCAACTTTAAATCCCTAGTTTGACGAGTCAGTAGGTGGCAACCGTCACGGGAAACGTTGATCAAAGATGCGATAACAAATGCTAAACAATGCGACAACAAAAATTGAATTATTAAAAAAGTCGGCCGTGTATAACAGCGCAATACACACCGCATCCGCATTGCATGCATTGTATGATCGGACAAAAAAAACTAAATTATTGTACGTTATTTGGATAAAATTAAAGGAAAACTAATGAAAATTGTTTGAAAACTTTGAGTTTTAATGATAAGGACAAAATAAAAGGTAAAGTGAATACTACAAGGATTGACTTTTTAGTGTAAAAATGTGATTTTTCGTTAAAGTTAACAGTACCGGAAACTTTTCGTTAAAGTTCCCTAAAATTATTTTTCTCTCAGCTTTGCTTAATGATTCATATCAGCCAGTCTATGGGCGCACGCAGCCCAAGCGGGTTTCAAGAGCCCACAGACAATATTGTTTTATTTGGGCTAATATATATGATCATTTTTTTTTAGAGTAATGCTATTCAAATCATGTTTTTATATCACATTTTTATATCACTTTAGGTGTCATTTGATGTGAACAACCACATCATTTGAATTAATCAGATTTTTAAATTTAGTTCATTATTTAATAAACTAATAATTAAGAAAAATTAGTTAATTAAATGATGATTGTGGTATACAAGGAGTCTTTCTCTTTCTTTTCCTTGGGTTTAGCAAATTTTTCAAATGATGTGTCTGTTCACATCAGATGCCACCTAAAGTAGTATAGAAATGTGATATAAAAACATAGTATGAATAACATTACTCTTTTTCTTATAAAATAGGAAATGACAGAGAAATTAAAAGAAGATTAGGTCAGTCCACCTCGCGGAGCAATTGGGCATTTCTTTATTCAATTTCCAGATGGTCATTTCCTTGATTGCATTACAAAATTCCTTGTACAAAAGTAATGGTTCCCACGTCTACGATGAATAGAACCCATTTAACAGTTAGGAGCTTGCGTAAACCTTTTGATCAACACCTTCAGCCTCAGCCTATAAATATCAATAATCCTCCTCACTTCTTCACAGCTCAAAATCTCCCAATACATCATCTCTTTTTTAGTCTTCCTCTTCATCAGTTATTATTTTCCCACTTCCTAAACACATCTCAGAATCATGGGTGTTTTCACATACGAATCCGAGTTTACTTCCGTCATCCCCCCTGCTAGGTTGTACAATGCCTTTGTCCTTGATGCTGACAACCTCATCCCCAAGATTGCACCACAAGCAGTGAAGAGCACTGAGATCCTTGAAGGAGATGGAGGAGTTGGAACCATTAAGAAGATCAACTTTGGTGAAGGTAGCACATACAGCTATGTGAAGCACAGAATCGATGGGCTTGACAAGGACAACTTTGTGTACAAGTATAGTGTGATTGAGGGAGATGCCATCTATGAGACAATTGAGAAGATCTCTTATGAGACTAAGTTGGTAGCTTCCGACAATGGTTCCATTATCAAGAGCACCAGTCACTACTACACCAAGGGTGATGTTGAGATCAAGGAAGAACATGTCAAGGCTGGCAAAGAGAAGGCCTCCCACCTCTTCAAGTTGATTGAGAACTACCTCTTGGAGCACCAGGATGCCTACAACTAAACATTGTTTTCTGCTGCATTCATGTGTGATTCAATCTCGTGTCATCTTTTCCATGAAATATTGGTGTGGTTTTAATCCCCTTTATATTTTTTTTCCCTTCGAAAACTGGCTTCTACCGTAATATTGAAGGTTTGATTAAAGAGTGAATGCTGCTGTATTTCCTTTCATCTGCAATAATAAATAAAAATGAAATTTATGGATCTGATGATTCTTGCAAGCTTTTTATCAATATTATCGGGACAATAATGTTAAGCTCCAATTTTATAGCTACATGAGTTTGCTAGTCACATAAGAATCGACCCTCCAGTGTTTCAACTTCTCCACCCAGCAACCCCATGAACACCCACCCACCCACGGCCAAAGATTCGATGATGACGATGAGAACATTGTTTTTACCTTTTCTTCCACTATGGCTATATGATCGTCGACTCGGTAATCGAAGGCCATACAACAATAGCCGGAGACAACTACGACGGCTGCACCATTGCATCCATAAAATTCGATAGCGGCCTCACCTAAAGAACCAGCCCTTTCTCTCTTGGCGAGGACATTTCTGTGCACATACAGATTTTGAATTTTTTTTTGATTTGGGATATATTTTCTTGGCGGGGACATTTGTTAAGTTTTCTTTATAAAATAAATCAGAGTTACAGTGGAATAAGAGGGATGGCTTGTTTTAAAAATTTAAAAAGATATATTAATTAACAAGTTTACTAGGGTTAGAAGATGAGACACATGACAACTAATAAAGTGTATGGTGAGCATACACCAAAGTTAATGTGGGTGAGCAAAAATGCACCCTACCAACTAATCATAAATCCATAAAAATTGGATACATTTGGATCTCTACCACGTAATAGCATAAATTAAAGTGATGAAATGAAAATCTGATTTCATTTTCCTTGTAAACCAATTTGCAAATCATACCATAAATACGTCCATGAGCTAACACACCCACGATGATGATTTAAGAGTTTCTTTCCTCATCTTTGGTGTAGCATGACTCACATCTGTTGGCGGTTCTTACTTCTTGCAATCTAATTTTTCTTAGTTGGTCTGGCTTCTGATTTTTCAGATTAGTGCACATCATGGCATACAGGTTAGATTCACTTTCCTAATGTGTTATTATATTTTTATTCCGAAAATATTTGGTGTTTCAAAGCTTTATAATTTTTAGAGGGGTTAGGCTCATGACATCCCCTATTTTTCTTGTATATCTCATTTTGCTTTCAAGAAGGATCGCTTTTATGTCTCCCCTCTTTTATTTGTATTTTTCTTGTTGCCTTAAAGAGGGTTAGATTTATGTCTCCTATTTTTTTCTTGTATATTTTTCATTTTGTTTTAGAGGTATGAGGTTTATATTCGGCTCAATTAGGTGTAATTTTTTTATTCAATAATTTTTCTTGTACCATCGAAGTTTTTTATGAGCATAGAAAATTATCTAAAAGTTAGAATAAATATGAAGGAAAGAGAATCCATGAGGGGAGTTTGGAAAATTAATTTTCCCATGAATGTTGCCCATGCTAATAGGACATACCAATATCTTACATTAATTTTGGCCAGAGAAAGCAGCAAGCCGCCTCTACAACTTGATCTAAAAAAAATAAAAAATCAAGCGTGGTGTGCTAAGTCCATATATATCATGAAATTTCTAGTGGAATATTCTAAATCACTTGTCCGCATTCATAGTGAGTCAATTCTGGTTGCCAAGTACAATTATATCGAATATACCCTTGATTATTTTTCTTAATGCTTTAGAATTATCAACTGTTATATTCAAATATGTTAAGGTTCTTTTTTTTTTCTTTTTCTTTTTTCTTTTCGATTCTGTTAGAAGAAATATTACATCCAATTACTAATGTTTACAATGTGCAGAGAGACAGTACTTTCGTTATTTAGTAGTTGGAGGGTAGGAAAATTCATGATCAATTGCTTCATAGCTTTCCTGCAACTTGTTTTGATTTTTTATTCATATAATAGTGGCGCAGGCTAAAAGGATTACAAGAGTAGAACAGCAAAGTTCTGGAGTTCAACAGTTTGGATAGAAAAACTCCAAAGTTTATTTGATTAAAGATTATTTCTTGAAAGTTACATTGGGAGCCAAACAGCTTAATGAACACAGCGTTGCGGAAGCGTAGGGACTGTAGGAAATTAAACAACAGAAATTTGAATGAAAATATGATTATTTTTTAACCCCTTTTCACAATGTTAGTAATTAAGAAAAAATGCCTCATTATATATATAAAAATAATTTAAAACTAATTGAACAAGTGAAATTACAATCTACGTTTAATTCCTTACTGAAGCATATTTGGACCTATTGTTCCTACACTGTCCGAGGTAGCCTTGTTGTGTTACAAGTGGGAAATGAAGCGTAATGAAATGAATGAAACAATGACATGTAATGCACGCATTATGGCGCAAGGCTTCTTGATTACAGCTATATCAAACTGGTTAATTTTTTTTTCATTGGGATATTGATACAGAGATTTACATGTAAGTTGCCAAAGAATTACATGGACTAATTCAAATAGTTTGAGACCATAGAACACCCTCTCAATTCAAATGAGGTGTTCACTTAGATTAAGCAATTTTGGGCAGATGTGGTATACCCATCTAAGTGATTATTTGATTAGTCAGGGATATGATTAAATGCCCTTGTCTGTTCAATTAAGAAGTCATATTCCGAATTGCTAGAGTTGCAGTTTATATCGATGACATGAATCTCACTATGACTCTGGAAGAGCTTCAAAAACTACCAAGCATGTGACGAAATTTGAGATGAAGGATCTTGGGAAAACTCGTTATGTCTTGACCTGCAGTTCAAGCATTGTTCCGAAGGTATTCTAGTCCACCAGTCGAACTACACCCGGAAGGTGTTACCTTTTGAGTATACCTTTGATCATTCTTACGCTATATGCAAATGAGACCCTTGAAGAGGTTATGAAACCTGAAGTTGCATATATAAGTTTAATTTTCTACTTTGTTCTACTTAATTCATTGCATTAAATAGGACATCTTCTTCATAGTTCATCTATTGGTGAAGATGAAGCACTGGGCCTACATATAGCCATTAAGTTGGCATAAAAGATGTTTCTCCGTTACACTGAAGGTACTATGGATTTAAGCTTTAGCCCAACGATCCCGAGCAGATTCAACCCCCTTGGTCCTCGGGATGTGTTTAACTTGTTGTTATGCTAACGCAGGTTACCTATCAAGCCCGCACAAGACATCTTCCTAAATGGTTATGTCTTTACCTTTAGGAATAACGCAATATCTTAAAGGCGAAAATATAGACCTTAGTTGCAAAATTTTCGGATCGTTTCAAGGCCCACCGCACCTCACTATGCCACACATGAAAGACATGGTTTAGAGCTCTTGTTGAGCATATTCGAAAACTTGCAGTTTTTCATCCACCAACAAAGTCCATGAAGACTATGCTGTATGTATCGACTAGACCAAGATACGATACATCAACACAGTCAATGCTAAGCATATTACGTCTATATCACATCAGCAAAGCATCAAGAGATTGAAGTCAAGCAATCTGATCCCATACAACCTTGTCGACCTCTTCATAAAGTCACTACCAACATCAGCCTTCAACAAAACTTGTTCGAGGAATTAGTATGCATAACTATTTATTTGCAATGATTGTAATTCTCATTTGGAAGTTTTGTAAAACTCAGGGGAGTATCTAGAAGTATACTCACTTAACCTTAATGTACTTTTTTTTCCTACACTTAGGAGCATTTTCCCCACTGGGTTTTTGTTACCTGACAAGGTTTTAGGCATCCATCCTAGGTTAGTCATACCCTTGTGTGCCTTCTACTTGTGTTCTGAAGACGTATATTTTTGACTTACTGCAAATTCTCTTTTTTATCCTCCCATCCTAGGTTTTACCATAGTGAGGTCTTGTGAGTTTTACTATCTATGCATTCTTTCGTTGATTTGAGACTCGCATTCGTTCATGTGCCGACAACTTCATCAACTATACTTACTTCATCGATGAAGACATGATGCACCATTTACTTGAGTTTTTACACACTCAGGGGAGGGTGTTGCGATTTTAATTTAGTTAGAAATTGAATGTGATTTTGTAAATCCTAGTAAATCTTTATGGGATTCTACCATTTTTTTATAGCTTCCTGATTGTAATGTAATACCCAAAGGGTAGGGAATTTACCTTCCCTACTATTATAAACAAAGGCACAATGGGGTGAGATAATACACACCTCATAATTCACCTCTCTGTGTTGCCGTACCTCTTTCTATAATTCTTTAGATTTTTTTTTAAACAAACGATAGTATGTACACTAAGGGAGTGGGGAGTGGGCTAAGCCTTACAATGGGCTTCCTATAATGTGGTTCAACTTCGCCTTTGCTGAGAATCGAACCAAAGATACCTTTCATTTACAAGTTAAGAGGAATACCACTAATCATACCACTAAATTTCTACTTATAATGCTTTAGTTAAATAGGCTACACTAAATGCACTTTTTTTTAACAATCATTTTCAAGAAAATATTTCACAATTATTAAGCAAAAATCAAGAAAACGAGCAATTTAAAGCATCAAATACCTCACGAACTATACCTTCTTATGATCATCATATCAAATTAGGTAATTAAAAGGGAGAAATGAATATTGAAAGTCAAGAGTGGGTATTTGGAGCTATTGGTTAGGTTGATTATTAGGGTGCAGTTGTCATCTTAATTCTAGTTATATCGTGTATCTTCTTTCCCATACTTATAGGGTGGTTATAGCTTTTTAACTTTTTGCCTTACCTTACTTTTTGCTCCTTGTTTTATGAAGTTGTCGTGTAGGAGTGATTCAAGGGTGATCAATGTGTTAATCACTCCTTGCCCTATATATCTTGTATCCTTGTGTTGTTGTTTCCTTATGAATCATAATACAAACAAACACTTAAAACTCAACATGATATTAGAGCAAGAATAACTTGTCTCTGTGATACTTGTTGCTCTGTTCTTCAAGTATTCTTCCATGGCTGACGAAAACCCTATCTTCGAGTCAGAGGCTGATAGCTCACTTGGAGCCGGTCACCAAATTCAACCAAGATCGATGTAAATCCAAATCAAAGGTTAAGTTCTGTGCTTCTAAATGAGTTTAACTACTTACCATGGTTAAGGGCAGTTTCACTTGCTATACGAGGAAGATCAAAGCTAGGGTTCATAAATGGAAGTATCGAAGCTTCTGATGCTTCCTTTCGCATTTATGAATCTTGGCTCAGCAAAGATCAGTTGGTCATGTTATAGTTCCTCAACTCCATGGAGAGGAAGATAGCTGAGATATTCATCTACTCTGAGTCATCTTTCCAGTTATGGAAGTCCATGCAAGAGATGTATGGAAATTAGAATAATGCAACCTGTATGTTTCAACTTAAAATGGATATCGCGAGCATGCAACAAGATGGAAAACCTTTTGTTCAGCTTCTTGGAAGTCTAAAAGGTATATGGAATGAGTTGGAGGTATATTGTCCTCATACAACGGACTCAAACCTACTTCTTAAAAGGGTTGAGGAAGATAAATTTTCCAGCTTCTCTCTAGTCTGGGGTCTAAATATGAGGATCTGCATAGCCACATTCTCATGAAACCAGAGCTTCCCACGTTTGCCAATGTTTGTGCAACAATTCAAAGGGAAGAAATGAGGAAAAATGTTATGAACGCTGGTACCACGACGATTGCCTCGGAAGCTAGGGCTTACTTTTCCAGTGATAAGAAATACTTCTCCAATGATAAGAAATACAAGGGAAGAAATCCTCATCTCAAATGCAAACATTGTGATGCCATCGGACATGTGAGGGATCATTGGTAGATTCTTCACCCTGAGCTCAAACCAGACTTCATGAAAAATGAAAGGTTTATTCAAAAGAAGCCTCAGTTCTCCAGTTACAAAGCTAATCATGCCTTATCCCTGTCAATTAAAGGCTCAGATGATCTTTTGAATTTTACCTCCAATCCTACCACACTCATAAATGAGTTCGCTGCATACCTTCAAATGAAGAATGAAGTATCTGGGAGTGATGAAGCTGCTACCTCTGGAAATGGCAACTCAATTACTTTGCTGGGAAAGTTTGCAGGTTTTCTGGCTGACTCGAAAAAGCTCACTCAGGACAACATGCAAGGTATATTGACAACTTTCAAAACTACTCTAAATATAAATCAATTGCATGATTTGTGGGTCATAGATTTTGGTGCCACATACCATATGACAAACCAATTTTACAAGCTCCATGATTTTAAAAACTTCCTACATCTTCACATGTTTTAGTTGCTAATGGGGATGGAGCTAAAATGTTAGGAATGAAAAAATTACATCTAGTGTTTGACAATATAGAGTCTAAAGCCTCGTACGTTCCTTCATTCTCTTTTCAAATTCTCTCAGTTGGAAAAATCACACATGCCTTAAACTGCTCAGTTACTTTCTCCCCTTACACTGTCATTTTTCAGGATTGTATCACCAAGAAAAAGATTGGTGAAGGTTTTTTCTTAGATGGTCTCTATTACCTATCCAAGGAGACTTCATTTCTCAAGGGATTTCAAGTCAAGTCTAACTTAAGTCAAGACCAAAACCTGTGGCATCAAAGATTAGCTCATCCATCCGAGCCCATTTTGTCAAGATTGTTTCCAAACCTTTGTAAATAAGTGATCCTGTGTGTTACTTATCACTTTTGTAAATCCACTAGGTTACCTTTTGGTTCATCCTCAAATAGGACCAAACAAGTTTTTGAACTTGTACATTCAGATGTATGGGGGCCATTTTTTGATTCTTTTAATGGGTATAAGTATTTTGTAACTTTCATAGATGATTTCTTGAGAGTTACTTGGTTATACCTTTTGAAATCTAAGAGTGAAGTTGTTGAAGCATTCATAGACTTTCATAATCTTGTAAAAAATCATTTCAATTCCCAAATCCAACTTTGAGATCTAATAATGGCTCGGAATATATGTCACACATCATGAAACAATATTCAAGCAATAATGGAATTTTGCATCAAAATAGTTGTGTTGGTACTCCACAACAAAACGACATAGCTGAGATAAAGAACCGTGATCTACTTGAAAAAACAAGAGCTCTAATGTTGCACATGAAAGTACCAAAAAGATTTTGGTCCCAAGGGGTCATGACAGCTGCATAAATCATAAACAGATTACCTAGTCAAGTCTTGGAGTTTAAATCTCTAATGGCAGTGTTAAAAGGAAGGGATGTTAATCTGTCACACCTTAAAGTCTTTGGGTGCACATGCTATGTTCACATCTAATTAGTGGTTTCATGTCTGACCAGAAAGTTTCACAATCTTATGTTGCCTATTTGAACACCATCACCAGTCACTGTGAGCCTCAAACCTTTCAAGAAGCAAGCTGCTAAGAAGTGTGGAGAAATGCCATGGAGGAAGAGCTTCTTGCTCTCACCAAACACAACAACTGGAGTGTAGTTAGACTTTCACAAAAAAAAAATGCAGTTGGTAGTAAGTGGATATACAAGATCAAATTCCACTAAGATGGATCGATTGAAAGATATAAAGCTAGCTTGGTGGCTAGAGGATTCATTCAAACATATGCTGTGGACTATAAGGAAGCATTCGTTCTAGTTGCCAAGATGAACACTGTAACGGTGTTATTGTCTGTTGTTGTGAATAAAGGATGGTCTCTATACCAAATGGATGTGAAGAATGCATTCTTACATGTTGACCTTGGAGATGTCTACATGAAGCTACCATCGGGACATCATCAATACAATGAGCCTGGCATGGGGTGTAGGTTGCACAAATCCGTTTATGGATTAAAACAATCCCCAAGAGCTTGGTATGCCAAACTTAATTCGGTTCTTGAAAAAACTGGTTTTCAAAGAAGTCATGCAAACTCATCCATGTTTGTTCGAACATGAGTGGTTGGAAAACTTGTAGTGTTGATCTATGTTGATGAATTAATAATCACAGGGGACAATGCTGATGAAATCACAAACCTCAAGGTCTCCCTACAACAGAAGTTCTCCATCAGAGATCTTAGAAGGTTAAAATATTTTCTGGGAATAGAAATGACCTCATCAAGTAAAGGGCTATTTCTTAACTAGAGGAAATATATCCTCGATCATCTCACGGAATCAAACATGAAGGATGCCAAGCCAGTTCAAACTCCTTTTGACAGCAAGCTCAAGCTTAGCTTGGAAGGTAAACCTCTGCCTAATATTGGTTACTATCAACGGCTTGTTGGTAAGTTAATTTATTTAACTATCACAAGACTAGATATTACATTTGTAATGAGCTTAGCTAGTCAATTCATGCATGCACCTACCATAGAACACTTCAATCTCGTTAAGAGAATACTTCGGTATCTCAAAGGATCGATTGGAAGAGGAATTCTTATGAATAAAAATGATAACACTCAAGTTATTGGTTATTGTGATGCTGACTGGGCAGGAAACCAAATAGATCGAAAGTCTACCACAAGTTATTACACGTTTGTGGGAGGAAATCTAGTAACATGGAAGAGTAAGAAGCAAAATATCATTGCAAAATCTAGTGCAGAAGCTGAGTATAGATTGATGGCATCCACAACATGTGAATTAATATGGCTTAAAGGTCTTTTGAGTGATTTGGGGTTCCAAACAAGGCAACCTATGTCAATGTACTGTGATAATCAAGCTGCAATGCACATAGCATCCAATCCAGTGTTCCACGAACGAAGAAAACATATTGAGGTTGATGCCACTATGTCCGTGCTTAGGTGAAAACTCAAGTGATTGAAACTCTCTACACAAGGAGTGTTGATCAGTTAGCTGACATTTTCACCAAACCATTACCTCCAAATCAGTTTAAGTGTCTTCTATCCAGGCTCGATTCCATCAACATTCTGGACCCAGCTTGAGGGGGAGTAATGAAAGTCAAGAGTGGGTATTTGGAGCTATTGGTTAGGTTGATTCTTAGGGTGTAGTTGTCACCTTACTTCTAGTTATATCATGTATCTTCTTTCCCATACTTATAGGGTGGTTATAGCTTTTTAGCTTTTTCCCTTGACTTACTTTCTGCTCCTTATTTTATGCAGCTGCCGTGTAGGAGTGATTCAAAGGTGATCAGTGTGTTGATTACTCCTTGCCTTATATATCTTGTATTCTTGTGTTGTTGTTTCCTTATTAATCATAATACAAACATACACTTAAACTCAACAATGAACAAAAACCAAATAAACTTAATTAAATTAAATATAGCTAGAAGAAAAAAATAACACAAAAAAAAAAAAAAATGGAGTAGGAGGAAATTTAGGTACTATACTACTGATTTTTATCGGAGGAGTCGATAACATTGTACTGATCCCCTCCTTCAATTTTTTTTTTCTTTAACACCAAATTATCGTCTTTCTATTCTACAAAGTGTACTTTTTTGGTTCAAAATCTCATATAATTCAAGTTTATATACTATGAAACAACGACATAAGACCTAAACAAATAAGTTAATGACTTCTGCATTAGACCTCACCTTCAACCGTAGTTCCAAGGATGGCAATGCCTTCCTTGGCGCAGTTGGCTGCTTGTGGCAAGTGTGCTTGATGCTTAAAAAATTAGGCTACAAATGAGTCCATATTATACCATATATTTTACCTTATTCTTAGTTATAGTTTATTGGTTATTTTGGTACAATTTTGAAACTTTATTATATATTTTCAATGTAGGACATTTGACTTTCTCTGGAGCAAAAAATGATCAAACAGATGAATTTTGAAGTGATTTCAATTGAAGGATGTTCATGCCTCTTTAAACATGATTATGTCAAAGTTTCAGATTTTTCTACCTAGCCGTTTGACCGTGGCGAAAAAATAAGGACCCAGCGCGCAGCTTTCCCAGATTGACGTTTCTAGACATTTTGAGTTTTTTGGAGGTCAAGATGGCATATTTTAAGGAAGATTTCCTTTGAGGATTTGTAGGGGACGTCTCAAGCTTTCAAAAGAGACATTTTTAGACCAAATCGGAGTTGATTTGGTCTGTCAAAAGACTAATTTTCTGAGAAGTCCGAATTTTAGTTCAAATAGGAAACCTTTTATTTTCTGTTTTATTATTTTATTATGTTTCCTAGTTTTATTCTAAGACCTTTTAGGGTGTGTTTGTTGAATTAGACTATCTCGGACTGGACTAGCTTCAGAGACTATGTTAGACTGGCTTAGACTAGACTAAGCTGGACTGATTTAGTGAAGGGTTTGGTGCAGCGGACTAAGAAGCAGGACTGCAATATTATATTATTTTATATTAAATTAATATTTTACTATTACTTTATCTTTTTCCTTTTTTATTTTTTTTTATTTTATAGAATCCTCTTCTTTTTACTTATACAATCTTTGTAACCATTTTTCACCCCACCTCTCCATCCCGTCAAACCTCTCTTCCTTCTCCCTCTACCTCTTTTCCCGTCAAACCCCACCTTTGCTTCTCTTGAATAACAAAACATAAGGCCCAAAATTTACAAGTTTCTCACATATCACAAAATTCAAATACCAAATTTCACAACTTTCTACTAAATTTCACAAGTTTCTCAGCTTCTTCCCCACCACCGAAGAAAACCCCAACTGGTACTTTGGTACGCTTTCAGTCCTGACTTGCATCTGGGTCGCGCACGAATGCGGAGATCGATGGCGAGCTTCTGGTGATGGTCGTCTGGTGGTTGCAACCATGATGATTATGCTGAGAAAGAGAGTGAATTGAACGAAGAAGAAAGGAAGGGAATCAGTGGATTGTTTTTCAGTTTTTGTTTGAGGTATGGGTGTAGGCTTTTGGGTGGGATAGTGAAGGCCCAAGGGAGTGGGTGAAGGTGCGAATAAGAAGGGAGAGGGCGAAGGAGAAAGGAGACGACGAGGGATCAGCGGCGGGGGAGAGAACGAGACTAGTAGTCCACTTGAAATTGAGGGGTCTCCTTAAGAACGTTTAGCGAAACGTTTAGTCGGGATGAGTCCCCTTTAGTCCCATTAAACCTAATCCTTGTCCAGACCAAACAAGGGACTACAGTCTAGTCTAGTCTAGTCCCCCTTAATCCGGTCAAACAAACACCCCTTAGGGTTTTATTTTGTAGTAGTATAAATAAGGCTATTTAGCCATTAGAGGGGAAGAGGCATCAATTTAGAGAACTTATCTAGGCTTTGACGATTTGTATTTCGAGGTGTTTTCTATCTTTTTTTTTATTTCAATAAAACTCCTTTGTTTATAGTTGTTTGTAACTAATTTCCGTTTGCTAGGGCGAAGCCATGAGCCTTAGCATGAATATGTGATTTTATTAATTTGCTTACGAACGGATGCATGCTTGCTTTGAATTATTAATCACTGTGATTAAACTATCTAATTGTCTTAGTGATTCGCGACCATTAGGGTTTTTAGACAAGTAATTTGATGCAATTTCTGTTGGAACATCACCTTGAAATTGAAGAGGGCTTCTTGTAATTAGTAATTGTAAGTTCACTTAAGGCGAACATCACGCTCTTAAGGGTCGCATGGTTTTAAAAGGGTTTTCACAAAGCTTAATGAGTCTTGCATGTTTATATTTAATCTGAACATCACATATGGGTTGCATGTTAGATATACGTTTTCGCTTGAACATCACAAGGAAAATATGTATTAGGAAAACCTAACCTTCAAAGCATGTATATAAAAATTCATAAGTAATTGATAAAATTGCATATGATTGTTAAAGGGATGGTGGAACCCTAGGCTTTTACAATTTGGTTTTCAAAACGTTTTTCTTTATTTTCTTTACGTTGCTAATTTCTTTAACCTTTTTAATTAAATTCGTTTTTATTATTTTTAAATTCAAAATCAACCTTTTCCAATCTTTGTTTTCAAATAATTAATTAAGATTTGGTATTTACATAAATTAGTCATTCAATCCTTGTAGAAAACGACCTTGCTTAAGCTGCTACTATACTACGACAACCTTGTACTCTTGCAAGTATTTTTAAGTGTTTTTATCCTTACTTTTGTAGGTAGTAAAAATTCATATCAAGAAATTGGCACCGTTGCAGGGGATTGTTTTAAATAATTTGTGTTTATTATATTCTTAGTTAATTATTTTTGTACATAACTTTTTATTTACGTTTTGAATTTATTTTTATTTTGGCGGCAGTGAGGCACATCTGAATGGCAGCAGTGAGGAAATAAGAAAGGCGGCCTCCATTTATATTGAAGCTCGTTAGGCCATCTCCAACCGATGGCTAGCCAGAGGGCTCGTTTTAGCCCTCTGGCCCTCCAAGATCCTCTAAGATATTAATATTTTAATGAACAGTACATGACCATATTTGCCCCCGTCTCCAACCGAGGGCCAAAGGGCCAGATGGCTCGTTTTAGCCCTGTCACAAAAAATCGTCTCCAACCGAGGGCCAAAAGGCCATAGGGCCAAACATAATTTATTATTTAAAAACTACAACTTAAATGTTGTTTAAGTTTTATGTTGTTAAATGTTTTTTTTATGTTGTAGAATTTTTATGTTGGTTAATGTTATTTAATGTTGTTTCATGTTACTTAATTTAATTTAATTTAATGTTGTATAATGGCTTAGGAAGTTATTGGAAAAAAAAAATAGAATTTAAAATAAAATGAAACAAATTTTGTTAAATAGAAGTTATAGGAAAAAATGGGAAAAAAAAAATATGAAACAAATTTTGTAAAATAAAAATTATAGGAAAAAAAAATATTAAAAATATAAGTTATAGGAAAAATTTTGTAAATAAAAAATAATAATAAAACTGTAAAAAAAAAAAAAATTTAAAGCATTCCTGTCAGTTTTAACCGACATGAATACATTCATATTATTTACTATAAATGTATTACTGTCGATTATAACCGACACATTTAAAAAAAATTTGGCCAGCCCGGGGTTGGTTGGCTGGCTGGAAGTGGCCAGCCCTCTCCGATTCCATAGGGCCCTATCAGATTCCACAGCCATCTGGCCTGGCCCTCGGTTGGAGACGATTTTTAGACTATTTTCGATCATCTGACCCTCTGGACCCTTCGGTTGAAGATGGCCTTAGGGTTCCCATCAGCATGTGTGGTCCGTGTGAAGAGGCTCAGCAACTTATGTTGTTCCAGCAGGTTACGGGTTCGATACAAGCGCGCTACACTTCAGTGCTTTCTTTTTCATTGTTTTTCCAGGGCCTCTGTTTCTTGCACCATGTCGTCACTTCGAATCCTCCCCAGGTGCATTCATTTCCTTCTTTTTGTTTTATTTTCTGTTTTGTTTAATTTCTTTCCTTTTTGTTTTTTTGTTTTTTGTTTTTAATTGTCTTTTATTGTCCGTTTCTTTCATAATATTAGCTATTGTTTATATTTATTTTTCTTTTTATCGGCCTAATTTGTTTTGGTTTATTTTTATTTTATTTTTCACACCTTGAGGACAAAGTGTCATTTAAGTTTGGTGGTGGGAAATAAGAATTTTTAGGTTTTTAATGTTTGAAGTGGGGGCATTTGTAGACATGTAAATTTCATTGTATACAAAAGGTGCATCACAAAACTCAACGTGACATATGACCCATCACAAATGGATAAGTCATCAAAGACATATGGCACAAATCAAGCAAAGGAAGTACAAAACCATCCCAAAAGTTGGCAAAAGGAAGAAATCTTCTTAAAATCGGCAAGGGGCCCAAATAGCTCCCAAAACCGGAAAGAAAGCTAAGGGCTTGTTTGATATTTGATTTGGATCCAATGTTTTTAACTCAAAAACAAGTTTTGAGTCACAAATTTAAAATCTTTGTTTGGTAGTGGATTTGAATACAATTCTCAAAACCATAACTAAAAAATATTTAAAAACAAGGGCTATTGGATGAAAACACAAAAAGTGTGTATTTAGACTTTTTATTTTATGGATTATCACTCCCGTCTCTCTCTCCCTTTCTTTCCTCTATCCCATTCGATGTACTCCCTCCCCTATTCCCTTTTCAATCCTCTTTTCTCTGTTGCCTTTCCAATCCCTTCTCACTTATATCCACCATTGCCACCACCTCTATCCTTCTCCCTCCGGCCAAGACAAATCAATCTCTCTCACCTCTTCAGTCCTCTCTTCTTTATTGCCTCTTCAATCTTATCTCTTCTCACTTGCATCCACCATAGCCACCACCATAGCACCATAGCCACCACATCTTCCCTATGGTCGTTGGATCTTAGGTTTGAGACCGCCAACATGATTAGCCTCTGTCAGCGCGAGTTTGGAGTAAGGAGTTGGTAAATAGCCAAAGGAGTCACCACTAGGGAAGTGAGGGATGCGGTGGTTGGGAAATTGGTCTTTTGCCGCTAGGGATGGGAGGGAGGCGGTGGTCAGGTAATTGCTTGGGTTGGGCGTTTGACTTTTTCTGTTTGGATTAGTTTTGAGAAAATGCATACCAAAAAAGGTTTTGAATTTTAAATTTTTAAATCAAAACGTGTTTTTAGAAAAAAAAAATAAATTTTTGAGTTTCGTTCTCAAGTTAGATATCAAACAGGCCCTAAATCATCTTCATAAAACAAGCAAGAATTGAAGATTGCTCACAAAATAGGCAAGAAAGCCCTATAATTCGGCCAAGCAAGGGAAAATGGCTGAAGTTAAGATACAAAACATGCCTAAATTCTCCCATGGACGAATCAAGACACAAATCAAAGCCAAATCCACCCAAAGGCATGACTTTGGAAGTCTATAAGTACAAGGTCCCAAGACAAGTATAAGGTTGACAATTTCTACATTGAAGGGCCGAAATTCTCACAAAAGGAGAACCTCTGCCAAATCTTTGAAGACTAATACACTGCCAAACTTCTCTTAGAAGAATGCACAACCAAAGCCAAAGCTTTCTTTCGACCAAAACCAAAGCATTCCCTTGAAGAATCAACAAGCACCTGTGCCGATTCCTTCAAGACTTTGTTGAAAGCTCAAAACTTGTAACAACATTTGTTTCAAGATTAAGTCTCCAATACCCTTGAATCAACGAAATCCTACATCAACACCACCTTTGCCGCTGCCCTAAACCTGAGGTGAAGACTATCCACGCATCGTTTCAAGCTCAAAATTTGAAGCAATTGTTTTATCGTTCATTCGAGATCAAGTCATCTCGACCTTTGGATCAACAATCTATGCATCTACATCAAATTTGAAGACTGTATCAGAGGAAAATTGTAAACAGATATTGTAACCCTACAAATTCATCAATACAAATCTACTTTGTACATGTGTTCTCGTTTCATTCATTACAGAATTTTCGTGTTTACAAATTTGGCACGCCTGTTGGGACTTCTTTGCTTCTCATCTATGTTTTTAAATCCACAAGAAACACACATGGCATCAAGAAAGGATCAAGCTGTTCCCGCAATCAATGTGAAGAACAAGAACATCATTACCGTAAGTGGAGGCACTTTGGGTGTTACAACCGAAACAAGGCAAAAGCTTTCTCTGCCGTGCCTTCCACCCCTACATCAACTCTGCCAAATGAGCAAGAGCACCCGAGTCACGAGCACGTGATCACCCTCCCCTCGCTAAGAGCACCAAGGGAAGAAAGCCCGATAAGGTATTCCGAGTTGTTGACTTCTGATGCTGACTCAAGCATCAGCTTGTATCCTGTAGCTATGCAAGTTATGACTATTGGTGCGACGTCCATTAAGGAGCAATTGGCCCAAATGAACGAAGCAATTGCAAAGCTGACAAAGACAGTGAAGGAAAATGACTTACAGATTGCTACACTTGTCAACCGTCTAGAGACGCAGCACGATGAGAAAGCTGACCCAAAGGTTGATTTGCCAAATGAGGAAACTGACAAGAAAGAGAAGCCTCTGGTAGAGAAAGCTGAGGATAAGCTAGAGGTGAACCGAGCTACGATGCTCAGGGGATTTCTCTCTATCCAACAGTTGCAAAAGATGATCATGAGCACAATCAATGCGTAGTACGAAGGAAGCTTACATGACTTAATGCTGTATTCAAAGTCGTACTCTAAGAAGATTGACACCTTGAGGATGCTAAGGGGTTATCAGCCGCCAAAATTCATGCAATTCGATGGGAAAGGCAATCCCAAACAACATATTGCCCATTTTATCGAAACTTGCAACAACACTGGGACGTAGGGAGACTACCTCTTCAAGCAATTCGTGCACTTGCTGAAAGGTAATGCCTTTACTGGTACACCGACTTTGAGCTCGAGTCTATCAATAGCTGGGACCAGCTTGAAATGGAATTCCTCAATCCATTCTACAACACTCGCCACACCGTAAACATGCTGGAGTTAATGAGTATGAAACAGTGGAAGGATGAACCTGTTTCGTTGACTACATCAATAAGTGGCGTTCATTAAATTTGGATTGCAAAGATCGGCGTTTTGAAACCTCTGCCATTGAGATGTGTGTTTAAGGCATGCATTGGGGGTTACATTACATCCTCCAAGGCATAAAATCGAGAACATTTAAGGAGATGGCAACTTGCTCCCATGACATGGAGCTGAGTATTGCCAATTATGGGAAGAATGAGCTGATCACCGGCTTAAAAAAGGATAAGGTGTTTGCCTCAAAGGTAGACAAAACTGGGAAGAAGCTCGCCAATGAAGCTTTTACCATCAATACTACCCTTATCAAGACCTCATCTACGCCCGTCAAGATCTCCTCTAAGAACAAAATGAATGAGATAAAGAGAGGGGAGCCTTCTCGCACCCAAGACAGGTACAAAGACACCTTGAGGGAGCTGGAGCAGAAGACGTACCCTTTTCCTGACTCTGATGTGGCTGCAATGTTAGACGACTTGCTAGAAAAGAAGGTGATTGAGCTACCCGAATGCAAGCGCCCTGAAGAGATGAATCGCGTTAACTATCTTAGGTACTGCAAATACCATCATATCGTGAGTCATCCTATTGGCAACTGCTTCGTTCTCAAGGAGCTCATCATAAAGCTGGCATAACAAGGCCAAATCAAACTCGACCTGGAAGACACGACCGCAACGTACACTACTACGATCATGTTTGGATCATTCGATCCCGTACCTCTCTAAATAACGCATGACCACTCCCGTCAATGCTCAAGCCACATTGCACGTTCTGCATAACCATCGCTGGGGGTAAGTGACCAAAATGCACTTACCGACGATGAAGAATGATGGACATTGGTGACCTACAAACATATAAGGAAGCCAAGACCACAAGCCACACGGACAAATGTGGAACAAGGGAGAAAGCATCGCTGCCGCAACAATAGAAAGCCCAAAAGAGACGTCAGAGATGTTAAGCCAACGTACGCTGGGGAACCTATGGAACAAGAACCACACATTCCCATTTCCTTACACGAGTACTTCTCGAATGACTTCTTCCAACAATGCATTACCGTTGCTTGTCACATGGTTGAAATAGAGATAGAAGAGCCCTTAAAAGGTAAAGCTATTGTCATCAAGGAAGGGAAGACCCTCACACTTAAAGAAGGCCTGCCGGCACACTTTAGCATCGAGGAGGCGCTGCAATTTCCCAATGAGATGCGAAGAGCATTAGTAGCGGTCTTGGTGAGTCTTGATGCAAACAAGGACGAAGGCTTGAAGCTTTGGCCACATGAATATGCCACGTGTTGTGCTGCCCATGATGCAATCAACTTCACTGACGAAGACTTGTTGATGGGATCAAAGCCTTACAACTATTCTTTCTTTGTCTTTGGGTACGTAAAGGAGCACAAAGTCAACCGCATACTTGTGGATAATGGAGCGGCCATAAACATCATGGTAAAGTCAACAATGACCATAATCAACATCAAGGTGGATGAACTATCTCGAAGCTGCCTCCTAATCCAAGGTTTTAACTAAGGAAGATAAAGAGGGATGGGCATGATTTGAGTGGAGATGACCATTGGCGAACTTAAATAAAACACGATATTCCACGTGATTGATGCAAGAACTTCCAACAGCTTGCTATTAGGAAGGCCTTGGATCTACGAGAATGAAGTGGTGCCGTCCACTCTTCATCAATGCTTAAAGTAGAAGGAGAAAAGATGATACAAGGCGACACTAAGCCTTTCACCGAATCCAAATCACACTTCACGGACGCCAAGTTCTACATGGATAAAGACATGGTGCACGAAGCTTTTCCAAAAGAAATCAAATCCACAGGCAAAGCCGCACCTAAGAAATAAGAGTGGCAAGCCGTGCCCAAGAAACAAGAAGGGAAACTGTGCCATTTTCAAGCAAAGACGATGATGAGCATGTAAAGCCCTTAACAACCAAGAGAGTGTGACGCCTTCAAAAGGACCAAACACACTCGTCTTTCGATACATCCTAGTATTAAGAAGAAAGAATGTCTAATCCCCATTCGAAACTGGAACAAGAAAAGCTGACACACAATTGCACGAAGGCGATGTAAAGCTGCATAAGACAAATGCAGTTTTACCTCTAACACAGCTAGGCGACACTAAAAATTCAAAACCACCACAAGGTTTCTTAAAACCCCTGCTAAAGGGGACAGAACCAAGCTCTTTTCGAACCAAAAGGATCGAAGAATGTTTCGACCCAAACACCTACAAAGTCTTGTCAAAGGCTGGGTACGATTTCACCTCATCTTCAAATCTTGGAAAGAAGAATAACAACAAAGAACATGACCTCAGCGAGACTAAAAAGAAGTTGAATGAGCATGGTTACGGGAGTTGACAACAACAAAGCTGGACTTGGCTTTACACCAAATACACCTGTGAAGATTTCAAGCGTTGAACAAAATCAAGATGAGCGTAAACCCGCCCCTCGAACGTCAGTCTTCGATAGGCTGAATTGTTCAAAACCCAGAATCTCGACACTTGATCTCATTGGTGGTCAAGACCAATCTCCATTTTCAAAAGGCTTAACACGCTAACACCCTAAAGCTCTGTTTTCAAAAGGTTGTTAAAACCCAAAAAACAAAGCAACACGGCTAGCTCTCCTCCATGACGGTCGGCTATGGAAAGACTTGAAAAAACCAATAAGCCTTCTAGGAAGAAGAAGATAACGCCAAAGGAAGAAAAACTTGACGTCTATCAGAAAAAGACGACTTTCGAAGCCTAATTCCTTCAAGGATGAAAAGCCAAGCAACCTTGGAAGTTGGCATAAAAAGATAACTGAAGGTAAAGAAGCGCACCATTATCTACACTGGCTAATCTTCACTCCAACATGCCCAATAGGACAACACTGAAAAGAAGGTCCAAGACGTCTTCCATATCACAATCTAAGAAGACAAAGAAGACGAAATCCTCGAGGAAGACATCACTGTTGCACCACCACAACTTGAGGATGGGGGCAAGTCGCAGTCAATGACCTCAAAGAGCTCAACTTGGCCACAAACGAGGAGCCAAAACCTATGTTCATAAGTGCACTAGCTGCAACATGCTACTTCTCCAAGTGGGCTAAAGCCGTACCACCAAAGGAAGTTAAGAAGGAAACTGTTGTTCATTTCATCAAAGAGCATATCATCTACTGATATGGTGTGCCTCGCTACATCATCACTGACAATGGAAAACAGTTCTCCAACCGACTCATGGACGAGCTCTGCAAAAAATACAAGTTTAAGCAGCACAAGTCTTTTATGTGTCATGCTCCAGCCAACGGTCTTGTAGAAGCATTCAACAAAATGTTGTGCAACCTCTTGAAGAAGGTAATTGGCCGAACAAAGAAAGGCTGGCACAAAAGAATAAGCGAAGGACTTTGGGCATATAGGATGACACACATGACTCCTACCCAAGCTATGCCTTATTCTCTTGCATATGGCGTGGAAGTTGTTATGCCGCTCGAAAGTCAAATCCTTTCACTAAGGATTACTATATAAAAAGGCTTGACTGAAAAGGAAAATACAAAGCTACGACTTCAAGAGTTGGAAGCACTCGATGAAAGAAGGCTCGAAGCTCAACAACACTTAGACTGTTACCAAGCACGGCTATCCAAGGCATTCAACAAGAAAGTTTGCCCAAGGTCTTTCCAAACTGGAGATCTTGTCTTGGCATTACGAAAGCCTATCATCACAACTCACAAAACAAAATGCAAGTTCACATCAAAGTAGGATGGACCTTACGTAAGACAATAGGTCTACACCAACGATGCCTACTTAATCATGGCTGAAGACGGCTTAAAAATTTGCCCCCATCAACGATAGGTTTTTAAAGCGATATTACCCCTAAACCAAACTCAATGCTCTTCATTTGCACGAACCTAAGCTGCACATGGAAACAATGCTCCTCGCCTGCATGAGCCTAAACTGCACACGGCACAATGCTCCTCACTTGCATGAGCCTAAAATGCACACGGCACAACACTTCTTATTCGCACAAGCTTAAAAGGTGACACACAACGCTTCTGGTTCGCATGAGCTTAAAAGGTGACATACAATGCTCCTTGTTTGCACGAGCTAAAAAGGCAACACCCAATGCTCCAGGCCTGCAAAAGCATAAACTGTGAATGGCAAAATCAAAAATCAAAATCATCATCAAAATCTCCACCAAAACCGTAAAAAAACAATCTATCACTCATTTGAACCACGTCATGACTTGATCCCTCCTCAACCAAGGATACGTAGGCAACTTGAAATTTCAAAACTTCAAGTATAGTCACATCATCAAAAAAAACAAAAACACTTTGAAGAATAAAGAGCAAATTCAAAATGTGAATACTTTATTTCTTTAAAGGAAGAATTTGGCTACAAAGCCTTAGCCTTGGTTTGGTACTGAGGTGCTTCTGAAAAAAGTAGGTATAAAAAAAAGCTCCCAACTTTTTTTATGTTTGGTAAACATTCAACATTAGCTTTTTTTCACAGGTTTGGGTGAAAAAAAGCGAAAAACACAAAGATGCAAAACCCATCTTTGAAAAACTAGCTTTTTTTGCTTGCCTAGCTTCTGCGCAAGCCGATTTCGCAAGAGGCGCTGAGGCTTTTAATGAAATTTTCCAATACCCAAAATGGCCTTTAGCAATTAAATAAATTATACATTATAATCGTCGACTTCGTTGTCGACCTTGCCACGTCTCTCTTCCATCATCTTTGACTCTGAGCTTTTTCGGATTTCTGGGACAAGAGCGGCGAAAGGTTCATCTGATTTCTGGGTTTTGTCGAAATTTGGGGCCTCTTCGTCGAATTTCTGGGCTTTGTCAAAATCTGGGTTGCATAAAGAATGCTAGATTTGCACCCTTTTGCTTGACACCCAAAATCTCCATGGGAAAGCCTCGATGCCTTCACCTTTAACATCGACGGTAAGTCCTGAAATCGGAGTTGAATCGGTTGATGAGACCCAACCTTCCTTTCCCGACGACCTAGCCTTCCTTAGGATTAGGTAGAGAGAGACAGAGAGAGACAGAGAGAGAAAGGAGAGAGAGGGAGTGAGCGGCGGAAGATAGAATATACAAAGGTTCTACAAAAATAAAATAAGGACAAGGTATAGAATAAACGACTCTTAGAGAAAAGAATAGAATAAAAAAAATTATAAATATCTTAATAAAAAAGGTAAAAGTACATTCTTCGAAGCTCACAACTGTTTATAAATAGTTTATATAAATCTTATAAATGTCATAATAAAAGAAACGATAAAAAATTTATTATGTAATATTCAACATCATAAATTTTTTAGTCATTTTACATAGTTGCAACGGTTTTACATAAAAATTTACCAAACACTTTAACATTGCTTTTTTTTTTCTTCTCTAAAAGCACTTTTACAAAAAAAGTTTACCAAAAACTCTACTGCTTTATTTCAAACTGTTTATTTTCACAGCACAACATAAGTTGTTGTTGTTTTTTTTTTTAGAGCACAGCAATACCAAACCAGCCCTTATTACAAAAAAGAGCAATAACAAAGAAGGCTTAAAGTACAAAAAATGGAAGACACTACTTGAAAGCTACGTCCCTAAAACTACGATGACGATCTTCAAGCAAGCCTTCAAAAGTCTTCAAAGTCTCTACATCGGTAGGATATAAGGTGGGCACTTCCATGGCCGCACCTTTCTCTTGCTCTAGGCATAAAATCTCATCTTGATTATGAGAAAAGGTAGCTTCCTGCTCCGAGAGAACACCTTGAAGTCGTGATGCTTCGATTTCCAACTACTCTTGCTCTCGCGCAAACGCTTATAGACGCGCTTGGATGGAAGCTAAAAAAGTCTCTATGGCTTGATAACCTTCCCAAGTAGCTTGCTGAAAAGACCAAACTTGGGCAATTGATAAGTTTATTGTTGCAAGATGCTGAGCTTTAACCTTTGGATTCAACTTCTTCAAGGAAACAACATGCAAAGAAGAATACTCAATTGAGGCGACCATAAGTTCGGAAATCTTGACTCTTAAGAGCGAGGAATCAATGTTAAGGTTGTCAATCGTAGAAACAAGCTTTGACAAGTACTCTTTGAGCAATGCAAGGTCCTCTAATGGGTACTTTGAAATCTTCTTCTCAATATGGCTCTTGATATTGATGGCCGCGTGAAGGTTAATGCAATGGATAAGCTACTGAGTGCCACTAAGGTTCGGCCCTCTAAGTGAGATCTCGGAGCTAGCTGGCAAATGTGTTGGACGCATGATGGGCTATTGCATACCTACACCTACGTATAGCAAACTAGGGCAACTTGGCGGATTTGGAACAAGCTCTGCACCAGGAGAATCCTTAATCTCCTCGTTTAGAGGTAGATTGCCTCCAAATAATATCGTCGTAAAGGAATGAATGCCCGCGTTCGCCAAATCAAAAGAACAAGAAGACCCAGCCAAAAGAAGACAAAGAAAGGTGTTAGAAACAAAAGCTAAACCAATGAAAGCAGAAGAAATCATAAGAAAGAAGGAAATACATACATCTTTCTTATGTGACACACGTTCATCAAACTAAGGAGGCCTAAACACTTTCTTCTTCTTATGATGGAAATTAATGTCACTGTCATTTAGAGCACCTTTATACGGTCGCTTGTTCAAAACTTGTGGACGTTGTCACAAAACAAGTTCATCCTCGTGTGAATCAACTTCATCACCCACCTCTTTAGAAGCATCCAAATGTTGAGAAGACAAGCACGGGCGTTGAGGAGCTAAAGCCATAGGTCTATCTTGCAAAAGAGCTGCACTCGGCGCATCATTATGTGAATGAGAAGAATTAGTGTCACTTGCCGCCCCCAAGTCTTTATGATATACCTTTGACCACCAGCCTATATAGGCACAGGTCACTGGATTACTCGTGAACTTGTCTTTGGCTAACAGGGTGATAGAAGCATTTGTACATGCACGAGTGCAAGACTCCTAATGTATATACACGGCTTGGAAGGATTCTGATTGTGCGTTTTCCTTCAGCTTGCCTGGCATATGCTGGACAAAGTAATGTGATATAAACTAGCACACAAATTAGACCCTCTTATTGACAATTGTAGTAAAGATGTAAGTATGGATCGTTCTAGGCCAGGGATTAGGAGGGATTGCTAATCTACTTAAAACTGACTCAAAAACACAAAACTAGGTTTGAAAACACTTAACTAGACTCAAAGAACTTGAAACAAACTAAAGAGACTCAAAATAGCACAAAATAATCAAATAGACTCCAACTAGACAATAAAGGGTGATTTGGACAAAAAATGATTTTAACTTAACTCAAAACACTTAAAAACACAAGTTTGGACATATTCTAACTAATTTGACACGACAAAGTAAAGGGGATTGGGTTTTTGACAAATTTAAAGTAAAGACAAGTAGATTAAAGACTTAAACAAATTTGCACGAAATTGGGGGGGAAATATGGGTGATTGGCTAGCTAGAGGGTCCTTCTCTACACATGACACACTTGCATACAAATCGATTTCCAGTTGCTTTTCCAATAAACCATAAACCTCAACGCCCCAGATTAACCGTGAACAGCACTAATTAACCTTCAAATTTTCCTTAAGTCATTGAATTGGATGGATAACACATCGGCAACAAAATTATTCTTCAATAGTTCCCTACATGAGCAGCATAATAGAGATACAATAAAATATCATTAAGCTTTGTGAAAATCATAAGCATTGACAAGGAATTTACTTAACACGATTGTGACTAGCAACCTCCACTACTTACGAATATAAGTTCATAACAATTAGGTGAAACTCCCTTATATTCTAGCATCAAATTCATGCATGCAAACTAAGTATGCATCCTTAATCAACAAACAATAATAAGTTCCGAATCAAACAGTTAAGTAAATTGCATTCATGATTTATGAAATCACAATTGGAAGTAATCAATTTATATTGCAAATATGTTCATGGCTTTGAATTCTCCTTTAGCTAAAACGAGTTTAGCTCCTCATATTCGCAAAACAAAGATAACTTAAATTAAACATCGAAAACAAAAGATGGATTACACCTAAGAATGTTCCAGCAATCCAAGCTTGGATGGAAAACACGTCCAAGGGTCTTCATTCTTCTTCTTTGCAGCGGCACAAGGTATGGGTGAATGGTTCTGTGAATTGGATGATTGGTGTATGGTGAATGGGTGATGACAGATGGGGTTGTGAATTTGGAATGGTGTGTGTTGTGTTCAAGAGAATTCTCAAATGGTGCGGCAAAACCTTTTATTTAAAGAGAAAGGGAATCACAACACAATTAATTTTGGAGAAGGATTAGAACTCCAGATCCATAAGGAAAAAGGGTAATTAAATGTCAGAATCCATGAAGAAAGGGAATGTGGGGTGTGGCACAAATTGAGAAAAGGAGAAAGAAGATATGTGGCAGATTTTGGAAGAAAGGGTAAGGAGATATGCGGCAAGGACTAGGAGAAAAGGGGAAAGTCATACAAGGCAAGGAAAAAGGGTAAGAAAGGTGCGGCACAGATCAGGAATGAGATTAGGTCTTCTAGAATCATTTATTTAGTGTCCTAAAATAATTAGATATCCTCCTTGCAGTTGGAAATTAGGTGGTGTAGGATTAGGAAAGGATTAGGACAAAATAAGGTAACTTGGCTAACATTCCTTCTTTATTGCTGGGCTCTTTGATTTCTTTTGTCTTGAATTTATTTCCTTTATTTCTTTGCTCATTCTTAGCCTCCTTTGATCTTCAAATTCGTCCATCCACCTTGCTCCAAGCATGTGCTATCCATTCTAAGCCCAAAACTGCTCCAAAATGCTTCAAATTGCACTTTCTTGCTACTTTAACCCTTTAGACCTACAAACACACGAAAATAGCTTAAAATATTAAAATAACTAGGACCTAACAACATAAATGCAAGAAAACAAGCTAACTAAGTCGCATAAATATGCTCCTATCACAAAGCCAAACTGCCTGCTAAAACGATGAGGACTATACGACTGAACAATACATCAGTCTCATTGCCGCAAAGAAACATACCTTGAGCGAAGACTTGTGAAATAAGACAAGTCTGAGAAACAAAGGTGTGAATCATTTATAAGGCCTCGCCGTGCCGAGCCACCTCTCGCAAGATGGTCCATCCTCAAACCGTCACAGCTTCTAAACAACGTTTGTGCCTGCAAATCATCAAGGCTCTTTGTAGAAAACACGCCAGAGTACCTTGTCATCAAAGGCCCCAGCTTGATTAAAGATGATGAAGAAAGCCCCGACTTGTCTAAACTTGACGAAGAAAAATGAATGCCAAAGTACTCAGCCAACCAACCATACATATAGTGGTAGGGAAGTACCGCAACACGATCTTCAGTGTTCCCAGAGTCCGAAACAACACTCAAGCCATCATAAGTATTGGCTAAGACTAGAATAGCATGGCTAAAAGATTCACCTGTAGCCATCTTGCTAGCCATTTTGAAGATTCTAGGGCGGATAAAGTTAACGTCGGCTTTGGGAAAAACAAACTTACAAAGCCAATAAGCTAAGAAAACGGCTAGGTAAGATTCTTCCATGTGTTCTAATGCTACGCCAAGATCCTCAAACGCTTTCAACTCAGCAGGGGCACAACACTTAGCCAAACCAATGGCACCTGATGGGTCTGAGTCTCCCTCTGGCTTAGTGGTCTTTTTACGACCACTTTTCTTCGAAAGCTTTTTGTACTTCATGGCATCCTAATACCAAAATCGGATCCATGAAGAAATATTCACATCTGGTTTACCCTGAGTCTCATAAGAAAGCTTGTGATATGCCCAAAACAAATAGCGGTAACTTGCAAGTAATCCTCGACTATTGCGATGATAAATTTTCTCCATGTTAAGAACAACCTCGTCGTAAAACTTACCCTGGATTGGCAAGCCTCCTATATTGTGGAGATCCCAAAGTGAAATCGACATCTCCCCTTGTGATGTGTGAAGTGTGTTGGTCACTGAACACCAATGCTCAATGAATGCACGAATGACAGAAGGATGTCGATCATAACTAAACAAAGATGCATATACGGCATGATAAAGGCCCACGTTAGTAACCACTTCTTTGGATCGGCTCAAGACATCTTCAAGCCATTCCCAATAAAACTCAACAAAGATGGCTTCTCCAGTAGTCGACAAAGTGCTATTCCAAGTCACAACTCTGCTAAGGATGTGATCACCAAGAAGCTCAAACGAAGCCGGTGAGTTATCACGAACATGGTGCAAAGGATTCAAGATAAGAATCCTCGATGTACATGCATTCTTCTTCGTATTTAGTCGACCAAAATCTGTCACCTCCCAAAATACTTCAGAAGACCACGACTTGATATGCATCAAGTTATATTTCACAGGAAGAACAAGCGCTTTTGGGTCAGTCAACTGCGCACAAAGCTTCAACGTCGTTCCCCTAACTTGCGAATCACCTTCCTTCACAAGAATGGTGATGGTATTGCTCTTAAAGCACTTGAAAAATACCATGGCTGCAACAAAACAAACAAGGCAACATAAGCATATGAGTGGGGCGGCAAGAAAAAAAAATTGCTTAATTAAAGCAAAAGACATGCGAGACGAACCTTGTGAATGTTGAAAGATGACGATGACAAAGTCACAACAACGAAAAGAAATCAACCACAAAGCTTGAGAAGCACGGCAAAAAAGGTAGCTACAAGACGGTCCTTCAAAGCACGCTACAGTAACAAAAAAAATCAAAATGCTACGTAATCGCACTACGTAACCCCTCAGTAATTACGCAAGTAGTTTCTTGCACTGCACAACAACATCACCATCGAAGGAAAACTATGACCAAAATGCACTATACAACGTAACATCGCTGCAGTCTTTTGCACAACACTGCAAGAAGCACCAAATAACGAAACTCACGGCACCAACCAGCAGCAAGCACAGTGGCAGTGCACAGCAAAGTTTGTTGTGGCAAAAACACACACCCAATTGTCTTATAAATAAGGGTCAATTGCTTCATAATGCTATAAGGAAAATACATACTGTTGATGCACAAAACGGAAGGTCTTGGAACAACGTAAATCCGACCGTGAATCATGCAAACGCCCAAGAACACAAGGATGTATCGTGGTTCACCCCAATGTTTGGGCTACGTCCACACTGATGTTGATTGTATTCCTCTGTAACTGTATGTATGAATTACAAAGTGTTATTGTGTTTGTGAGGGTATTGCCCTCTTTTGGGTTCACATAGTCTAATTTGTGAGGGGGGATGAGTCCCCTTTTATAGAATAAGGGGCTCCTCCTTTTACATAATTATGGGTTGGGTAATGAGGCCCAAATGTTGAGGCCCAATATGTGTGGTTCCAACACATACCAAATAGCGAAAGGAAAATCAAAAGAAGGAAGTACATTCCAACCAAAAGAAGGAAGAAAATTTCAAGCAAAAAAGGCAATGTAATTTCGGCACTAAGGAAAAAAAAAGCATGGTGTTTTTGCACCAAAAATCAACAAAGAAAGGAAAATGAAACAAAAAAAAGAAAAGGATAGGGCTTTAAAATTTCCAAAACATCAAGGGAAAGTACCATTCCTTGCCAAAATACAAAAGGGAATCCCTCCAAGGCAAGGACAACTTTTCAAGTTTCCCAAACCAAGAGGGAAAACACCCATTGGCCGACAAAAAAAGAAGAAAGGGAAAGAAAAAAATGCAAATCCTACTTACCCAAGGACAAGCATTAAATCGTTCCAAAACCTTGAAGGAAATCACCAAAGCTTCCCAACACTTCGAAGGAAATTATCCTCATTACCAAAATTGAAGGAGGTTCCTACCTAAGGAAGGAAGAACATTTTTTTTTTCCTACAACCACAAAGAAAAAAAATTAAAAATACACCAAATGTATTTTGTCAAAATTATGGAAAATCAATACGCACAATAAGCATGTGCCGATTTATCCATTTCCAAAATTTCTTTCAAGATCAAGCCTCTACGGCCCTTGAAGAAAAATTTCATTTTCTTTCAAGATTAAGCCTCTACAGCCGTTGAAGAGAAATTTCATTTTCTTTCAAGATCAAGCCTCCATGGCCCTTCAAGAAAAATTTCATTTTCATTCAAAATCAAGCCTCTACGGCCCTTGAAGAAATGTTTCTTCCAAGAGATACGCCTTAACGGCCCTTGATGAAATTCATCATTTCAATTCAAGAAATACGCCTCAACGACCCATGAAGAAATATTTTCGTTCAAGACATACGCCTCTACAGCCCTTGAAGAAGCAAACTAATTCAAGATCAAGTCTTGATGACCCTTGAGTTGGAACATTCACATTGCAGGACTTCAAAACACGTTTCCTACATGTGACAAGCACATGCCTACAACGCGCCTTGAAGTGGGGGCATTTTTAGATATGTAAATTTCGTTGCATACAAAAGGTGCATCACAAAGCTCCAAGTCGCATATGGTCCATCACAAATGGACAAGTCATCAAAGATATGTGGCACAAATCAAGCAAAGGAAGTACAAAACCTTCCCAAAAGTCGGCAAAAGGAAGAAATCTTTGTAAAATTGGCAAAGGGCCCAAATAGCTCCCAAAACCGGAAAGAAAGCTAAAGCGTCTTCATAAAACAAGCAAAAATTGAAGATTGCTCACAAAATAGGCAAGAAAGCCTTATAATTCGGCCAAGCAAGGGAAAGTGGCTGAAATTAAGATACAAAACATGCTTAAATTCTCCCATGGACGAATCAAGACACAAATCAAAGCCAAATCCACTCAGAGGCATGGCTTTGGAAGTCTATAAATACAAGGTCCCAAAGCATAAGGTTGACAATTTCTACATTGAAGGGCCGAAATTCCCACAAAAGGAGAACCTCTACCAAATCTTTGAAGACTAATATGCTGCCAAAGCTCTCTTCGAAGAACGCACAATTAAAGCCGAAAGAAAAAGCTTTCTTTCGACCAAAGCCAAAGCATTCCCTTGAAGAATCAACAAGCACCTGTCTCGATTCCTTCAAGACTTTGTTGCAAACTCAAAACTTGTAACGACATTTGTTTCAAGATCAAGTCGCCAATACCCTTGAATCAACGAAATCCTACATCAACACTACCTTTGCCGCAACCCTAAACCTGAGGTGAAGACTATCCATGCATCGTTTCAAGCTCAAAACTTGAAGCAATCGTTCAATCGTTCGTCCGAGATCAAGTCATTGCGATCCTTGGATCAACAACCTACGTATCTACATCAAATTTGAAGATTGAATCAGAGGAAAATTGTAAACAAAGATTGTAACCCTACAAATTCATTAATACAAATCTACTTTGTACACGTGTTTTCATTTTATTCGTTACATAATTTTCGTGTTTACAGAAGGAAGATGAGAGAAATTGATAATGAACGTATTTGGTGGTGGAAGATATGAGCATTGGAGGTGGTATTTATAGGTTATTGGTGTGAAGGGCTGTTGCATAATGTGAACCCTTATGGATAGAAAAGCTTTTGTTTTTTGGTCAAATATGGATAGAGATGTTTGGACAATATTTAGTTTCCCATTGGTTGTTTCCAATGTGAATATTTTAGTCAAAGAAAGGCACCTCTCGAAGTTGATTAATTTTGTAAATTCCAATTTAATACAACTAGCTGGTGTGCTAATTAATAATATGGATTTTTTTTTTTTATAGAATGTTTTAAACACTTCAGGATCGGAATATTACAGCAGAACGGTGTGCTAAGTCTTTTAACTGCTGACTCAAGTATATATTTTTCAGGTACTGCTAGGTAGATTAAATTTTTTAATTAAATTTGTAAATTAAATGATGTGTCATCAATAGAAAATAAGTACGTTAATCAACACTTCAAGTATATTAATTCAATCATCAACTGATACATTATTTGATTTGTAAATTTGATTTAAAATTTTAGTATACCTAATATTACCCATATCTTTATGAATTAGAATATGGAAAACTAACCAAAACACCCTCAAAACTTTACTTTTAATCATAAGGACAGATTTTTTCAAAAATGCCAATCCTACCCTTCACACATATGTACAAGATTGGGTCAGTTTTCTGCAAAGTTCAAGTGCATACATCCAAAAGAAGAAAAAGGAGATTGACATTTCCAGAAAACATTTGCATGCAAAAGAATATGTGGCAAACATGCAACAACCAAGACAATACAGATTCACATGCAAAAGAAAATGTGGCAAACTCTGCAGCAACCAAGACAACATAAATTCACATGACATTCAAGCAAAGACAAGATAGCCAGCTTTCAGAAACAGTGCTGATAGTTTTCAAAAACAGTGTGCTGTCACTATTCAGAAAATTGTAAATAGATGAAATGTTATTTTAAAGATTTAGATTTTGTATATAAGGGAGTCTTTCCTCCCATACAGAACGGCTCTCTCAACATCTGAAAACACCATACTCACTTCATACACTCTAGCATTCGTAGCCTTCATAGCATCCTTGTAAACACTTCTTTGTAATCACTTTCTTGTAAACAACTATCACTGTAAACATTCCATATATCAATAAAAGTTCAAGTGTACATATTCAAGCAATCTCCAAGTCTTAAGTAAGTTTTCTTTTCCTTACTTAGTGTGTTTGTTTAATTAGACTTCTAGTCCAAAACAGGGAAACACTATTGTGGTTATATTATTACCCTACTAAACTGACGATCATACTTTGTTCAAGCACTCTGTTATAGTTGAATGTTTGCCATACAAATAACTGGACATTAACCAGGGTACCTCTGAGTTCTTCGTACCTCTGAGTTCAGCCTTTAAGGCCTTATACTTGTACTGTGGGTGGCCGTCATGCTGAAACATGTCGAGTTCCATGTGCAAGGTTCTATGTCTAGTTGTTATAATGGTCATCCGACTATTTAACCGAGCATGCGTTTCGAATTTGGTGTCAGAGCCAAGTTTAGCATTTTAACAATATAAGCATAATAGTAAAGTACCTTGAGGATAGAAGTCATTGATACAACTGATATCATATTTGTTTATTGTGTATGAACAACAGATATTATTGTCCCTGTAGACCCTGTCAACTACAATTACCAGGTATTTATTGTCCCAGACATCCAACTATAACTAGCATAAAGAGAAGATTAACATATATATCCAAAAGAATTATTAGTACTTTGAAGAAGCAAAAGTTTTATCTTGGCTATCTTGAACATCCTTCATTTATTCGTAAATATAATAACACAGAAGTGCAGCATAAAGTTTTGGAAGCAAAAAGAACAACAGATCAAGCTTTAGAGACCTTGAGAGAAGAAAGAGAGTTTTTAAGAAACCAGTTAGCTGTAACTCTAGAGAAGGGAAGACTGTAGTTTATGATAGATTATCTTAATTTAGAAATTAGTGAACCCCAAAAAAGAAAAATAACTTTAGACCAAAATAGTTTAGTTTGTTATTTTCCATCAAGAAAGCATAATCATATTTTGCACAGTGAAGAAAATTCGCAAGCCAATAGTATTATAGATCTTATTATTAGTCAAGCAGAAAATATAAAATTAGAAAATAATAAGCATAATCATTTGTTAAACCAGTTGTTAGAATATTTTCAGAAAAATTCCATAAAGATAATTAGACAAAATTTAGATTATATTACATCTCAGTTAGAAGATAATAATAAAAATATTCAAAGGTTTCCTAGCAAAAGAGAGATAAAAGAGCTTGTTGACCTCATAGATAGTAAGCCAAAGCAAGTAGAACTTAGGTCATTAGAAATAGTTGAACAACTAAAATTGGAAGTTCAAAAAATTCAATTTGTACAAAAGGAGTTGAGAGAACAAGTAGATAAGTTGCATAATAAAATAGACAAATTATTAGTTTAATGACAGATTCTAGAACTAGCAGAAAATATATTCAAGCTTTGAAAGAAATTAGTAAATTAGATAAAGAACCAGTAGGATTAACAGATTTTTCAACACAAGTATCCAGTAGTAATATTCCCATTAGGAAAAATAATTTGATTATCCAATTAGTTTTAAGTCTAGCTGAAAAATTAGATCAAGTTGAAGAACAAATAGCAGAAATAAACCAAGTTTTACATAACACATCTTCATGACTTCCACCATCCTTGCTAGATAAATTAGAAAATTTAACTTTGAGTGCAAATAATAATAGAAGACCTAAGCTAAATCCTTTTGATAATAGAAAATGGAACTCTTTAGGAAAAAAGGAAAAGAAATAGTTAGAGCGGAAGATATTTATCCAAATGAAGAAGAAGCACAAGAATTTATTCGAAGAGGTTTTGAGAGAACACAGAAAAATAAATATAACTTGTATCAACTAGGTTTATTTGAAAACAGAAGTAGAATTGTAAGCAGCATCAGTCAACATGAAGTTAGTTGTATTGATAAAGAAGTCACACTTAATCTAATTAGTAAAGAAGCAGTTACTCATTTGAGAAAATCACATTTTAGTCAGATTCATATAGGAACAATATTAATTGGAATAGCAGGATTAACCAGAGCACAAGTAGGTACAAAGGCTTTAGTATACATATATGATGATAGATGGGATAATCACCAACAAGCAGCAATAGCAACAACTGAAGTAGACTTAAGTTCAAACTTAGCAGTCATAGGTTGCATTCCAAATTATGTTATGACGATTAATGAATTTAGTAAATATATTAAAGTGAGCATAAGAACAAAAAATTATAATATGAAAGGAGAATATAAAAATTTGTGTATTAGCTTAATGTATATAGGTAAAGTGTCTGATAGATATAATCATAAGTTTAATTTAGAATTTCAAAATTTAGTTCAAACATTTGGCAGTAAGCATGTAAATATGATAGAAGCAAAACCCGTAGTTAATAGCTTTTTAGAAGGAACTCAGTGGACATTGCCCAATTTACAAGTAGCACAAAATAGACAACCAGATAAAGTACAAATATATGAAACTAGTACAGGTCAAGTAACAATTAGGTTTAGTAATTATAAGCAACTAGAAAAAATAGAAGAAGATGAGAGTGAAATTGAAAATGAAAGTATACATATGGCTTTTGATAATTTAGATATTAATTTAGTTGAACAAAATTTTGATCATATTGTAGATAAACTTATAGAAGATATTGATCATTTAGATGAAGAACAATATTTGGAAAAATATAAGACATATGATTTAGGACTACATAAAATTTCAAACGAAGAAATGAAAATTTTAATCTTAGAAATAGGAGTAGAACACATTTTAGGATCAAAAGAATATAATAATTTATTAGAATTGAAAGCAGAATGTAATACAGCAGAAGAAAGTAGTACATCAGGAGTAGAAAATCCAGGACACGCAAGCAGATCCGATCAACAATTTTTGAGACCAACAAATGAACAATATAATGAAAAAGCAAAAGTAGACTATATAGAAGAAAGTATGATAAAACCTAGAAAAAATAGGATTCCATATTTGAGAGGGTTAGAACAAATTAATATAGCTGGTAATATATTAAATTTAGATAATGTAGATCCACAAGATTGGGAAAGAACGATTGAGAGATGGGAAAAAGGCTGCGTACATGCAGCATTAATGTTAGATTTTAGTAATTCACAAAACATGTTAGATTACTTTGAACATACTTTGGATGGTTTAGTTTTTTATTATTTCCAATCATGGAAAGTTCAAAATCCAGAACAACATCAGGCAGCTAAAACACATTTTAATATTGATGGTTTTGTTACTTTGATTAAACAAGAGTTTTTAGATCATAATAGGTTAGATGGCAGAAGTGAACAAGAACAAATAAGAGCAATCAGAAATTTAGAACAATTACAAATTTGTGATTTACAGTATATAGCTGAGTATACCACAGATTTCTTTAAATATTTAGGAAGAACATGTAGAATTAGTGATATTAATTTATTAGATACTTATATGACAAAAATAAAAGGACCAATAGGTGAAAAGATTTGGAATGAATGGCAAAAGCATTCGAAGAAAAATGATATTGCTATAGGACCTAGAATTCAACATGTATATGATATACTTAGACAAGAGTGTAGTCAAATAAAGGCTAAGAGACAAATCAGGAAGCAATTTTACATGAGTTGTAAAAATATAGATTTACCACAACAGTATGGTTGCCATAAGAAAAATAAGCATAAGAAAATGTACAAAAAGAAATATAAGTCATATAAACCCTACAAACAACATAAAAATTTCAGTATAAGACCTTCAAGAACATATAGGAACAGAAAATATATTCCAAAACAATTTAGAAAAAGAAGTGGCAGACCTTGGATTAGGAAATATAAAGCACCAAAAGATAAGAGTAGTTGTAAATGTTATTCATGTGGAGAAGCTGGACATATTAGACCTAAATGTCCAAAATTAGGTAAACAGTCGAAAGAAAAAGTACATTTGATGGAGTTGTTTAAGTTAGAAGAAGATGAGGATATTCAGTCAATATACAGTTTAGATAATTTAAGTGATAATGAGAGTATTTATAGTATAGAAAGTATTAACATGATAGATTCAGATTCGGAAGATTCAAGTAGCATAAATAGTGATCTAGAAGAATATATGTGTGCATTCATAGAAGAACAGCATGAAGAAGAATATAAATACATTAATTTAGGTTGGCCAGAAAAATGTCATAAGTGTAATAAATTAGTTGCAAATAAATACTACAATACATACTCAATATTACGAGAAAAATGTTATAGTAATAGGTTATTAGAAGTTAATTCAGCAGAATCTGAAATATTAGGAAATATTGTTCATAGTATAGAAAAACCAAAAAGTAGTTCCTTAATCACTATAAATTGCGAAATAGAATTAGCAAAAGAACATAAGATACAAACCATAGCTATGATAGATACAGGGAGTACAAAGAGTGTCATAAGAGAAGAGTTAGTACCAGAAAAATATAGACAAAAATTAGCAAAACCAGTAAGAATAACACAATTTGATGAGAGACCAGTTTACTTAACACATTGTATAAATAATGAGTTTATTAAAGTAGAAAAACAACAATTTAATTTACCATTAACATTTGTTTCACCAGTAGGATCATATCCATTTATTTTAGGATTAAACTTTTTGAAAAGTTTGCAAGGTTTTTTATTTATGAACCCTAACATAACATTTTTCAAGAGAGGCATTACAATAACTGATCAAAGTAATACTGTAGAAGCATACAAAAACATAAGTATAGAAGAGACTAGTGGCCAAGATAGTTATCATTTAGAAAACTCAAAAGAAAATGATGAGCATAATAACGTAGAAGAGTTTGATGAAGACATCTTTGAACATGAATACCCGATTTTAGAAAAAGGAATCTGTATAAAAATATTACAGTTAGACAGACCAAAGAGTTTAGAAGAATTGTTACAATTAGCAGAACAAACTAGGATTATAGGAGAAGACCCACAGTTACATTGGAGCAAAAATAAAATACTAGCAAAATTAGATATAATTAACCCAGATTTAACCATTAAGACGGCTGATATGCCTTGTAGTCTAATAGATAAACAAGAG
Organism: Malus sylvestris; assembly: GCF_916048215.2. Taxonomy (NCBI): domain Eukaryota; kingdom Viridiplantae; phylum Streptophyta; class Magnoliopsida; order Rosales; family Rosaceae; genus Malus; species Malus sylvestris. The sequence goes on from NC_062275.1 coordinate 12,142,349, forward strand.
TTTGAGCAGCAAATAAAAGAGTTGTTAAATTTAAAAGTAATTAGACCATCTAAATCTAGACATAGATCAGCAGCATTTATTGTAAGAAAACATTCGAAATTAAAAAGAGGTAAGGCTAGAATAGTTTATAATTATAAGAAATTAAATGATAATACATACGAAGATAGTTATAAATTACCAAATAAGGATGAGCTTATAAACAAAATTCAAGAGAGTAAATATTTTAGCAAATTTGATTGTAAATCAGGTTTTTGGCAAATAAGATTAGCAGAAGAATCAATTGAGTGGACAGCCTTTACTTGTCCAGAAGGACATTTTGAATGGCTCGTTATGCCATTTGGACTTAAAAATGCTCCATCGATCTTTCAAGAAATATGATAATTTTTGTAGTGTTTATGTAAATGATATTTTAGTACATAGTAAAAATAAAAATGAACATAGGAAGCATTTAGAGATATTATTACAAGAATTTATCAATAATGGAATTGTAATTAGCAAAAATAAAATAGCATTAGAAAAGCAAGATATAGAATTTTTAGGAATGTATATCAAGTCAGGTACAATCCAATTACAAGATCATATAGCTAAAAAGGTGTTAGAATTTCCAGATAAATTAGAAGATAAGAAACAGTTACAAGCATTTTTAGGATTCCTAAATTATGCAAGAAATTTTATCCCTGATTTAGGAAGAAAAATAGCAGTATTACATAGTAAAACTAGCAAAACAGGACAAAAATATTTTAATAGTGAAGATATTAAATTAGTTCAAAAAATAAAAGAAGAAATTACTAAACTTAAGCCATTAACATTACCATTAGATGATAGTTACAAGATAGTCGAAACAGATGCTTCATCATTAGGATGGGCAGGTATACTATACCAGAAAAGGCATAGGGAGTCTCCAAAGTCTGACGAACAAGTTTGTAGATATTCCTCAGGAAAATGTAGTGATGTACAGTCAAGGTTACCATCAACAGATTTAGAAATTTTAGGGATAATTAATTCACTTGAAGCATTTTCTTTATTTTTACATAATGAAGTATTTACGATTAGAACAGATTGTCAAAATATAGTTTCTCATTATAACAAGATACATGCTAATAAACAGGCAGCCCGAAGATGGGTTAATTTTGTTGATTCAATTACAGGAAATGGTTTTAAACCAATTTTTGAACATATAAAAGGTAATGACAATATATTAGCTGATATCTTATCAAGATTAATTTGTTGAACAGGTATGGAATATCGTGGACCATCATCAGCAAATAGCACAAGGCCGCAAGGCAGAAGAGTTTCTTTCAATGGCATGATGATGCACCATCAACCTCCACCATTCAGTGGATTTCAAAATAGCATGAGCAGACCAGCATCATCACTAGATAATTTCTGGAATATCCAAATTAAGCAGCCAAGCATGAGGTTAGGTCATGACAAATTAATTAGAGCCTTGGAACAAGAGTTTGATAGCTTTAATTTTAATTTCCACCAAAACCAGCAGCATATTTTTTCTCTTGAGCACAATCTTCAAGCCATTTCTAGGGACCATGAGTCATTACTTGGTAAGTTTACCAAAATAAACCAAGAACTCCAATCTCTTAGAATGCAGCAAAAGGCAAGTGACACCTTGAAAAGAGAATTAAAAATAGGTTTAGAAATTGATCAGCATAAAGGAAAAGAGGTTATTGAACCCATAGAACAAGAGGGTAATGAACCCATAGAAGAAATTAAGATTGAGCTCTTAGAAGAAGACGTTGAAATGGAGCAACATCAAAGTAATGATCAGCATCAGGTTCTGAGTGACAAAGAAAAACAAGAAAAATATGAAAGTTTTCTTAGAAATATATCTTCAGACTTAATAATAGACGATGTTTTATTAGAAGAAATTTCAAAAGCAAAACTAAGAATAATGCCAACAGATATGCAAAATGAGATCCTGAGCAGAGCATCACAGTCCATGAAAGAGTTACAATTACAATTACAATGCGCCTTGTATCAGTCCATCTTTGATCCAAAACCAGGGATGGATATTATTACAAAGATGTATCCTCCATGTCTTTGTGATAGTACAGAGAATTGTATTTGTAAACCAGAAGTTAGCGTAGCTGTGGCCAGGATTGACATGAGAGATTTTAAATCATGGCATTTTAGTTATGAGCATCAGAAAAAACATAATGAGGTAGAAATCACCCCTGCCTTACTATTAGAGTTTGGTTATCTCGATAAAATATTTATTAACCGTATTTCTCAACTAGAATCATTTCCTGAAAAGCTTATTAAAGTAGCAGAAGACTATCTAGAAAGGTGGAAAGAAATTTGCATAAGTTTTATTAGTAGTCCTCCAGATTGGTATGTACACATGCATAAGGAGAAAGCTAGGCATATAGCCATGATCAATGAAGAGTCCTTTAGACTAAACCCTATCTCCTCACATAGGTGGACTCCTTCATACAAAGATATTTTAAAATTTAGAGGGATCCAAATGTTTGCTTTAGATGAGTTTGAAGATTTTAGGTATGATATGGTACTAGTAGCAGAAGAAGAAGAGCTGCATAACATCGACAACATGATGGAAGCCTGAAGAACTAGCTGTAAATTAGCATAAGATGAATAGCATCATAATGTATTTCCAGACAGAAATGTCAACATCGTTGTGGTCCGCATGTAATGACATAAGAGTAAATAAAGAGAAGAGTTTGATCTATTATAGACTTTTCATACATAAAATGTCCTTATGGTTAAGAATGAATAGTACCAAGCCATTTTCGTTAAAACTCCCATTAGAATAATCCAAGGTCCCCTTTTGATTCATTATTTATATGAACTCTTTGACCAGCATAAGGACTCCCATTAAACTACGATATTACGCCTCAGCCAAGTGTTCTATTCAAACGGGTCACATGATTGGTTTAGAGCATCATCATTTTATTGGTTTTGGAACTTGACATAATATTTAGAGCGGGTGTGTTTGAATGAGCCGGAATATTGGCGAGCAACCATTGGAGCTAGTACATGTACGTTATTAATTGACTTTATGTCTAGTGATCGATTCAGGATTTTAAATTTGGAGGTTTGAATAATAATAGTCAAAAAGTTTGTTGACAAAAATAATATTGAAAAGTTAAATGATAATGTATTTCATTCATAAATTATACTCAAAATAACATTACGAGCTACAAAATACTAGTTAAGTCGTCCACGATGAGGTTTCATAGTTTAAAAAGATTCCATGTTAGCTTTATTACCAATGCAAGAAAAACATCTTTCTCAATGTAAATAACTAAGTTGTCACTAAACTATTGATCTCCCATTTTGTTGGGGTGTGGACCCTTGGTGATATTCAAAGCGGAAAATGTCTTCTTCACTAAAGCGATTGCAAACTGTAAAACCAAACCAACTTGAAAAGCAAATATACATATGCAAATGTTTGATGCAACCTTTCTCCACCATTTTTAGCAAGATCACTAATCCCCAACAATTTAGCATTATCAGAATGCACAAGATATAATATCAAGTTGAGTTTCTCAATTATCAAAACGCATGCAAAATAAATATAAATATCAAGTTGATCTTTAAGTGTCTATCATACACGACCTATATTTTCTCTGCTAAAAGCTACAATTTGGCTCAAACATGCCAAGCAAATAAGCAATTCGGTATTCCCTTTAGTGAAGCGATCATCTAATTGCATAAGTTGGAAATCTATGACATAAAAAAAGAGTTCGACTTTGTAACGATGATGCTTGATCTTTCTTAAATTCTTATCCAATGGGAATAGAGATTGAGCAATATGAGTTGGGGAATGGGGACGAGTGGGGACTTGGATTTGGGACTTGGGCTAAAAAAATACAAGAGTTTGCCAAAACAATGTCGTTTTTCGGCCAAGTCATTAGAAATATTTCATTTCTTTTTTGCGGTCATCTTCTCCGTGAAGCCACCGCCGCAGAGCTAGAACATAAAGCAAGAGGCCAGATGCCCAACCTTTGACTTCAAGGGGTTTCAGGAAATTTCAAACAAGAATTTTGGAAAGCCGAGGGGTCTTGGGATCCCTCTATAGATCTGCCACTGTCTATGCCATGACTTTAGTGTTGTTGTATGCATTGTATGCTTGTTTGTTCGTTTTATGTATTTTACTATGTAAAGAAAGTTGAGGTTCCACTGTAAAACAAATTGGCATATGAGGTCCATCCCAATTAATTGCTTATTATATGATAACTAAAAATGAGTATGTGAATAACACTATCCTAAATTAATCGCGTATTATAAGATAGGTAAGAATCATTTGTTTTCATGTATTAGTTATTATATGTGATATTTTGGTGTGACTATCATAACTGTTTTCTTAATATTAGTATTAAAGGGAGGGGGAGAGTTCGAATCTATTACAATAATTTAAGGGAGGGGGAGTTTCGAACTCGAGACTCATGGATGGAAACCCAACATCATATCCACTAATGATATTGTCATGGCTAGGATCGATATTGTACTAACATGAGAAGACGAGAGAAGGAAGACTCTCTATAGGAGGAGTTGCATGCCAAACAAGAGAAGACGAGAGAAGCCCTAAATTGGCTAATTTGTCAGCAACAACATTCTCTTCGAAATGTATGAGAGCAACGTAAAACCATGTGCTACAACCGGGAAATGCAATTTTTCCAACAAAAACAAAGATGCTATAACAAATACTATAACGATACAAAAACAAAAATTGAAGGCTTTTTTTTAGCCAAAATGGTCTCTAAGATTGGCATAACTTCTCACTTTGGTACCTAAGATTTAAAATCTATACAAGTGGTCCCTGAATTTGTCCACCGTCAATCATTTTGGTCATTTCGTGAAAAATCTCTGTTGAATAGACTATAATGACAAAAATGCCCTCATATTTTGTCAAATTATTTTGGCCTATTGTTTATTAAAATGATGGTATTTTTGTCATTTTGGTCCTTATTTAACAAATGTTTCACAAAATGACGAAAATGATTGATAACGGACAAACTCAGGGACCACTTCTAGCAATTTCAAATCTCAATGACCAAAATGAAGAGTTATGCCAATCTTAAAAATCATTTTAACCAAAATGCCAAAATAAATTATTAAAAAGTCTGCTATATATAACAGCACAAGACACCGTATCCACAACGCGTTGCATTGTATGGTCGGACAAACTAAATTTTTGTACTTCATAAGGATAAATTAATTTTTCTCAGCTTGCTTAATGATTCCTATATCATCTAGTCCGACAGAGACAGTATCCATCAAGCAAGATCAACCAAATCTTGATAATGTCTGGATATATATCGCAACAATATGTCTTGATTAAAATGAGATAATCAAGACCACTATTTCTTCTAGAGAACTCAAAGTTCATTTTCCTCCCTATTTGTGATTTCAACCAAAATATAATAGCGGAAGCATGCATCATGAAATCACAAATATACATATACAATAAGCATGCATCTTAAACTCCATGATTTTCACAATACAATAAGCACAGGCTTTCTTATGAATTCATAAATTAAATCAATATGCATTCGGCAATGTCAATTTGTGTTCTACAAAAATATAGACAACAACTCACATAAGCTAATTTGTTTATCATCCCTGTATATGGATGACACAAACTAATTCTCAAAAATTATAGCTTGACCTAGATAATCGTACAAGTAAATTATTAAGGCTAAGATCAATATATATCGCCACAAAATCTAATATAAAAACCCAAATTACACCAATGTATACATATCCGTCGTATATGCACAATAACGATTCTACCCAAAACATATTTTCTTGTATGCATGCATCAATATGCAAAGAAACTGATGCAAGTTCTATTTGATATAGATAAAACCGCATGCCCATAATTACAATGTATATGAACGAATGCTATCTCCATATACATGTTCAATTAGCAAGAAATTCCCTACATGATACTCGAACCAAAACTGATGCATTTAGTTTATGTATCATAAATAGAAACAATGCCGTCCAAATTACATTAGTTTAATTTTTAGAACCACTTAGTCATTAAGCATATATACTTGCCAAAATTCATTCAGACAATACCAATTTATGGAGTACACGTGCAGTCAAAATGATTCCATCGCAAATTGATATTCATCATATACGTCTCAACACCAAACAGACAAAAGAGAACAATAAGTGTTGTATATGAACAAGTTTTATCCTTCACCAAGACCAATTTAATAGACCAAATGCTACACTATTTTTTATTTTTTATTTTTTTTTATATTTATATGCAGCAAAAGATGATTTCAAACATCTCACATAAATCACAAGTTGGCATCTATATGGATTTCGAGTTTAATCATGCCTTCACAATATATATAAATAAACAAGCATACTCGAAATAGCAAAAGCCCTAATTCATTATGCTCCAATCATCGCACTATAATCATGCATATAGGAGAACAATTAATCATGCATGAAACAATGAACTGAGTTACCCGAATGCATCACTAGACCCATATTCGTCAACCCAATAGCAATTCCTCGGCTCCAAATCAACGAAACAAATTATCCATCAATGCTCGAGACCCATCCATGCGGATTGCCATCACTCCAAATTCCTATGGACCTCATACCATTGCAGATTATCGAAGTAAATCGCCATTGTTACAGACATGGCGAACCAAAATCATCTCCAAAGTTATCGGTCAGAATCCCGTCGGCACCAATTCCCAGAAAAAGACAATTCTCATTCAGATTTCAATAAAACAAGAGAAACAAGATGAACTTTATTCAATGGTTCTTAATAACACAATTAGCATATCAGAATACAAGTTTATTCATTACACTAATAAAACAAGAGGGTCAATAAACCAAAATTATCTTAATCTACAAACATCATAACCAACTGCAGCGAAAGCAATACATTCAATATCAAAATTATGATGTTTAAATAGAGATATACTTTACTAACTTGATACATACATCTTCAATTATGCAGGCGTGGGAAGAAAATCTCCAACCCATATCGAGAATCGCCAGTTCTTTTCTCGTTCAGACTGGTAACGGTCAAAATTTTTTAAAAAAACAAAACCCTATTCTTTGTTTTTTCAACAGCCAACGGTCATAAATTTTTTAACCAAAGTGTATGTTATAAACGACGTTGTATTCCTTGTTCTTTAGAAAACAAATAGACAAACTTTATATGTTGCAGATTTTAGGAAACAATTTTGGATCGAATTTAGTTGTTAAATTCAATGGCTCTGATACCACATGTAAGAATAAGAACAGTCTTTATAATATACTTAGCCAAGAACACAAGAATTTACCAACTAAATCACAACCAACGCATCAAATATGTTCTACATATGCAAATACCGAAGTAATATCTGAACACATACCTACAGACTGTTTGACGAAGTCTTTTCCATGTGTGCTGTCTGAAGACAGCAGATGGTGCTGCTGCATGTGTGGCGTGCTGTCACCTGTATTTTAAATTGTAAAGTTTGTATGTTGTAGTGTATATAACAAAGCCTTCCCGTAAAGCCTAAGTTATGAAATTGATTTGAAAAGTTGCTGTGTTTCTAAGTTTAACACAGACATGTTCATGGATGAAGAAGCCATGGACGAATCTACACACAACCTTCTCCTTTCTACAAAACTCAATGATCTTCAAGTTATAGGTAATTGGAACAATAAGAGCGTATTTTTGTGAGAGAAGGGGCTTGTGGTTTTATACTACAAGACATGGATTGCCCTATAACAATCCTACAAGGAATACAAGACTGCATTCCTTGTATCAGTAGGAGTCCTATAAACAAGCAAACACAAGAGTCCTCAATATACCAATATGATTGGATTAACTCTTGTCAACATGATTTAGACTTCTTTATAATATCAATTATCCCAAGACTTGTAAGAATTATACTCATACTCTTACAGTATTTCTTTTACTTGCAATAATAAATAAAATGAAATTTATGGATCTGATGATTCTTGCAAGTTTTTGTTTTGCACTCAACAATGTTAAGCTCCATTTTTATAGCTACATGAATTTGCTTGTCAGATGAGAATCGACACTTCAATTATCAAATCCATAATAATTGAATACATTTGGATCTCTACCACATAATAGCATAAATTAAAGTGACGATGAAATGAAAAATCTGATTTAGTTTTCCTTGGAGACCATTTTGCAAAACATACCATAAATACGCCTATGAACTCACACACCTATGTTGAAGATTTAAGATCTTGTTTTCCTCATCTTTGGTGTAGCATGACTCACATCGTTGGCAGTTCTTACTTCTTGCAATGGAATTTTCTTAGCTTGTCTGGTTTTCGATTTTTAAATTAGTGTCCATCCTGGCATACATGTTAGACTTGCTTTCCTAATGTGTTATTTTATTTTTATTCCTAACATATTTCTTTCGGTGTTTCAAAGCTTTATAACTTTTATTTTTATTCCTAACCTATTTTTCTTGTATATCTTGTTTTGCTTTCAAGAAGGATCCAGTTTATGTCTCCTCTGTTTTATTTGTATTTTTCTTGTTGCCTTAAGTGGGGACAGATTAATGTCTCTTATCGGTTTCATGTATATTTCATTTTGTTTCAAAGAAGTAAGGTTTATATTCCACTCATCAATTAAGTGTAACTTTTTTTTTATTCAATAAAATTTTCCTTATACCATTGAGATTTCTTAAGAACTTAAAAAATTATCAAAGTTGTCACTTAGTACTAGGGTCTAGTAGTATTCATCTTCACTTGTGAGTGAAATGTCTTAGGTTCGATTCTCACCAAAAGCGAATTTTGAACCACATTATCGCTAGTCAATTGTGAGGCTAAGTCCACCGCCTCCCTTTAACGTAAATAATATCGTTTGTTAAAAAAAAAAATTATCAAAGTTAGAAGGAAATGCGGAGAAAAGAGAATTCATGAGGGGAGTTTGGAAAATTAGGTTTCCTATGATGTTGCCCACGCTAATAGGACAATACCAATTTCTTACATTAATTTTAGTCAAAGAAATCACGAAGCAGCCTCTACAACTTGATTGGAAAATAATTAAGTGTGGTGTGCTAACTCCATATATTATATTGAAATTTCTAGTGGATTATTCTAAGTCACTTGTCTGCATACAATTATATGGATTCGGATCCTCGTTGGATCCTTTTTGTGAGGATCTCAAAGATCTGTGAATTATATTCGTTCATCGTATATCGTACAATTAGAAATTATTTTGAATATTTTTATTTAAAATTAAATACAAACAATAACTAACAAAAATTGACCGCACTATGTACGATAAACGAACACGATTTACGAATTCCTAAGATTCTCTCCAAAATGATCTAGAGAGGATCTTGTTGGCAATTATATCGAATATACCCTTGATTATTTTTTCAGTACTAATTAGAATACTGTAAAAAACGGGTCAAAGTGTGATAATGATATGAGCTGTGGAAATATTGGGTGGCGTGTTAGAGGTGGGGTGGAGGGGTCAGAAACACAGGGATATTATTTGGTTTTTAACCTTTAATAAACCACGCACTACGTGGGGTTTTTATCATTTCAAACAACTTGGAATATATACATACATTATATATATATATATATATGTTATATATTTATATAAATTATTGGGATAATGTTTTATTATTTTTTTACTTGATAAAATCATATATATATATATATATATATATATATATATATATATATATTTAAGTAATTGTGTGCTTTTTTATTTTTTTAGTTTCATGGTGGTATACATATAGAAATGGTGTACCTAATTTGCAAAGGATGGATTGACTACAAGTTCATTTAATTGTGAAATGAATTGGAGAACTTTTGAGATGATACATAAAATAAAATAAAAATAAACGAGATACAACAACGTTAAATAATTTAATCTATGTCAAATCCAATGCAAGGATCATGAACAAGAAGAATTTAGTCTATTACCCAAGAATACTTCTCATTATGATTATACGCTTACTGTTTTTTAAATTTTGAACTTGTTGGATGGATGTACTTTGTGTATTCTTAGTATAGCTTTTTTTTTTTTTTTTGAAGTATAAATAAGCACTTATTTACAAGATATATAATAAATTTATATAAATCCGTCTAGCCACCTAGACGCTAGGCGTCTGCCGCCACCCGACTAGCACCTAGCATTTTTTAGAAATATTCAAATATATATTGTTTTATTTTTTCTTTTCGAATCTGTTAGAAGAAAGATTAGAAATGTTGCATCCAATTACTGATGTTTACCAGATATGTGCAGAGACAGTACTTTCGTTATTTAGTAGTTGGAGGGTAGGAAATTGAGGATCAATTGCTACATACCTTGTCTGCAACTGGTTCTGACTTCTGAGTCATTGAATTTTGTTTATGGCGAAATCGTTCAAAGCTGATTTTTTTTTTTTTTTCTTTCTATGTTTTTAATGTAACCTGAAGCTAAAAAAATTACAAGCGTAATTCTTTGAAGAGAAAAGTTCTGGAGTCCATCAGTTTGGACAGAAAAACTCAAAGAATTATTTGATTATTTCTTGAATTGATGAGTTACGTTGGAAGCCAAACGGCTTAAAAAGACATAAGCACAGCATAGTATAACCATGAGTCTTATTATGCTCTCAATTCTTTGCAAAAACGAGATATTATACGCACAAAATGACACCAGGATATTTCTCGATCTATTTTGTCGCCATATCGATTGAATCTAATATTTCTCAACTTTAATTCTTCTTTTCAAAAAATTTTCATCTTTCATCATGGAATTGTCTCATATCTCGTCTTACATCATACTCCTCCACTTGAAAAGAGCTCAATCTCGAGTTTGTCTTGAAACAATCTTGATAACTAGTAGACAACTTCCTTGTTAACCAAATGGATCCTTAAACTTGAGAAGCCCAACTTTCCGTGCACTTAGGTGGAATAATCATGAAATCAATTCCATAAACAAGATTGAAATATGCCAATGGGTAATCAAAATGTTCTTCCTTACCTAATGTAGAAGTATTATTGAAACTTAATTTTTCGACCCACTTTAAACAAAATAAAGTTCTAAAAATTAAAAAGTGATAAATTAAAGAGATTTCTTAATGTCACTAGTGAGCACCTACCCAACCATTTTTGTTGACAAAGAACACTCAATGACATTGTCACCGGAGAGCAACCGGAGGAAGGAGCTTTTGTGAGGACAAAGACGAGGCCTTGTCTTTGTGCGGTTGTTCTTTGATAAGAATCGGTATGGATGCAAAGAGAGAAGGAGGGGAAGACATATAGAGATAGACAGAGAGTAGAGAGAGAATTTGAATCCATCCTTGTCTGTCGTTCATGGTCTGGTGCGGAACTTAGCAGAGAAAGGGTGCTTGTCGTTACCACGTCGGGTAGGTGAATACGAATGCTGGTTCTTTGAGTTTTTTCCTTTGGCTTTTTGTTTAATTTTATTTGTTTCATATTAAAGATAAGTACACTGAGGTTATTTAGGAATCAGAATGGGTGAGAAAAGAGTATTTTCATTTTTCAATATTTATTGGTGGGGGAGAATATAAGGTGGGGTGAGACAATAGGACTGATGGGTGGTATTAGTAGCACTCTTCCATTAAATGGTAGCTCAGAGTGAATAACAATAGTGGGTAATAACTTGTGTTTATACTGTAACACGATGTTCATGGTATAATAATCAACGTTGATAATGCAACAAACAATATCATTCTATAACTTCAAAATGGTTTTGTAGCATAGGACATTAAACTTTTTATTATTATAGTAATTTTATTCAAACAAAGGTAGCAATACCCTTAGTAAGTTAGTATTTTTCCAACTAAAGCATCACTGAATGAAAAAAACATTAAGAAACTTGAACTTATGCCATGAAGACAACAAGGGTAACACACAAATTACATGTATCGATAACATCAGATTTAGTTGTAGGCATCAGGGTTGGCCACGAGGTAGGCTTCAAGAAGCTTGAAGAGACCGGAAGCCTTCTCTTTGCCAGCCTTAACATGCTCTTCCTTGATCTCAACATCACCCTTAGCATGGTAGTGGCTAGTGGTTTTGATGATGGATCCTCCATCAGGAGATGCGATCAATTTGGTCTCATAAGTGATCTTCTCAAGCTTGTCAGACAAGGTATCTCCTTCAATCATAGAGTAACTGTATGTAAAGTTGTCTTTGTCAATCCCATTGACCCTTTGCTTAACATACCCGTATTGGCTGCCTGCAAATGAATTAAAACATAAATTAGTACAAAAAAAGTCATTAATAATTTTGAGTTCATTCAAGTGTAAAACATACGAACAGAGGAGGAGAGTAATGAGGGTTATTTAACCTTCACCAAAGGTAACTTTCTTGATGGTTCCAACACCTCCATCGCCTTCGATGATTTCAGTGCTTTTAATTGCTTGTGGAGCAATCTTCGGGATGAGGTTATCGCCATCAAGGATAAAAGCCTTGAACAATCTAGGTGCAGGGATGACAGAGGTGAACTCGGTTTCATATGTGAAAACACCCATGATGAACTTTGGATTTGGAAAATGATCAAAGAAAAAGAGTATATACTAAGACACTTGTCCAACTACGATGAGGTTTTGAGTTGGAGAGGAAAGAATGCTGTGGTTGGTATTTATAGATCACAAGTAAGAGACTGATGCTGTGGTGTGATGGCGGTCCTTCTTGTTTGTCTACCAGTTTATGCGAGTTGGTACTACAATTCTATCCAATATGTCCTAAACTGTCAAAAAGAGAGCACTAGGGGCCGAATTATTTTCAACACATGCCCTTTGACTCTGCACTAGACAAAAGATTGATTGGGATCGGGCTCCGGGTGGTCTTTAACTCTTTACATTTTAATTTTAATTTTCAATCCATTTGCAGTTTTTCAAATGGTTGGCCTTGAAGGTCAAATTAACTGAAAATTAACGGAAATATTTTTAAATGAACTGATGGATCTAATGTATGTATCGAATGGATATATCAAAATATATTAAATGAATTAATATTTGAATTTTCAATCCATTTGCAGTTTTTCAAATGGTTGGCCTTGAAAGTAGACCTGGCAATTTATGTCGTGTTTTATGTGTTCGTGTCGTTTTTGTGTCATACCCGATATCTTAACAAGTCGTGTCGTGTAAAGGTCGTGTCGTGTAACACTTGTTAAAGTAAACTGGTAAAATGACCTGAACCGAAATCGACCCGATAATATTAACAGGTAATATGACCCAACCCGTTACCCGTTAAGGAAAATATATTTTAAACCAATAAATAATCAAATGAAAAATATAATACTAAATAAGTATATACATACCATATTGTTACATTCAAAACATAAAAATGCATTTTTCTCTTAAGTATATTTTCGCTTACCTAAATTGATCAAATGGTAAAATTGGAAAATATTGGAATAGAGAAGGGGTTTTTTCATCCAAAAAAGTACTAATAATATAAGTGAAATAGAATCCAACGGTACAGATTTACTCTCATTTATTTTACGGCTGTTATTTAAGTAAGGTTTTTAATAATTTTTTAATTAATGTAGAAGTGTAAAAAATATAGAAAAAATATATAAACACTCGTAATGACAAACTTTACAACTTTCATGAAAAGCTTAACTTTGAAATTCACCATTATAATCATATAAATCATAGGTCAAAATTTAACCGTTGATTGTTATTTACATTTACGCTTCATTGTTCTCATCAAATTTTGTTTTTTTCAGATTTTCTTTTTTGAAAACATGATCTATTAGAAGATGCAAGAAGATGAACGATTTGGATCGTTGATATTATATTCAGAGTTTTATGGTTAGTAAAAATATTGCTTGATGTTTATAAAGTTTCTACAAACTATATGACATTGACTCATATTTCAATTAACCGTAAATATCAAAACGTGATATCAAAGATCTAAACTATTCATCTACTTACATCCGCCAGATGATCATGTTTTCAAAAAATAAAATTAAAAAAATAAAATTCAGTAAGAAAAATAAAGCGTAAATGACAATCGATGGTTAAATATAAATTTAAGGTTTATGAATTATAGTGTTGGATTTCAAAGCTGACCCCTTCATGAAAGTTGTAAAGCTTGTCACTATGAAAGATTGTTTTTGTTTTTTTTTTTTTTACATTTTTTACACTTCTACAATAATTATTATTAATTTTGCCCTCAAATAAAAAATATTATTCATGAGGGTTTGGAGGATTTTAAAAATCTAAATGATAATGTAAGTGTAACCATTATCTGCTTGTGGAGGAATAATGATAAATCACGAGTGTTTATATATTCTTTCACAATTTTCATACTTGTATGTATGTCTTCTTAGTTCTTGCCTATACAAATACTATACTAGTTTATTTTAATTTTGGACAACAACATGTTAAGTAAAATTTATCCTAGTAATGATAATAAGGAACTCTCATAATAAAAATAAATAATGACTAAAACCTTATTTTTAAACTTATATAGAATAATAATACAAAACTATATATTTAATATAGAATATATTGTATATATTAATAAGGCTATTGTATTTTATAATAAATCTTTTAGTAATTAAACTTTAAAATTATCAAAATAATTTTTTTCTTAACAGGTTACCCACATGCTACCCGCGTGTATACTCGTTAAGAACCCGTTATTAACGGGTCACCCGATAATGACTCGATTAGTTATCGTGTTGACCCGAAACCCGCTATTTTTTTGTCGAGTTAAAAATTGTCGGCCACTTCTTGATGTCATCGGCCGCAACAGCCACTGTGCCTCCCACACCTGCTACGATGTCGATGAGTGGAAAAATCATAGATGATTTCACCGGAAGGGGCGCCGTCGGCAAGGTCTGTCAGGTGATCGGAGCTGTCGTCGATGTTAGGTTCGACAAAGGGTTACTGTCGATCCTCACGGCTCTCAAGATCTAGGATAACTCGAAGGTGGGATTAGAGTTAGAGAGAGAGAAGTCCTGGATAAGGGTTTCTGGGTTTAGGGATTAGAGAGAGAGAGATGGAGTGTGTGTGTGTGTGTGTGTGTGTGTGTGTGCGCGATTTGGGGGTAGGGAAGACGATTTGGATTTGGGGGTTTTTGTCTTTCTTGTCTTTTCTTTAATTAATTATTTTAAATATTTTAAATATTTTATTAAGTGTTTAGCCACGTGGCATAAATATGGCAGCCACGTCAGCACAAATAGTGACCTTTATTCGCCATGTCATCACGTAACGGTTAACGTAACATATTTTTTAATGGATGTATGAAATTAAAATAAAATGATAAGTAAATGTATGAAATTGAAATGTTTTAAAGATGTTGTAAGGAATTGAAATCGACCCCAAACCAAAGGGGGGTAAAATGTAATTTACCTTTGCTTTAATACTTCAACTGTAAGAATTGAATAAGCTGTTATTAGTGCATATTTAGATTGACACATTAAATTTTGTATTTCATTATTATCATGTTTATAGGTTAGTCAAACAAGAATCTCCACAAAGGGTTATTTAGTTTCTCAGATCGTAAAAGTCAGCATCATGGGTGTTGTCACATAGGAAACTGAATTCAGCTCAATCATTTCTTCGACTGAGTTGTTCAAAGCCCTTGTTCTTGATGCCAATAACCTCGTGTCCTAGATTGCTCAACAAGCAGTCAAAGCTACTGAAATTCTTGAGAGCAACTTCATCCTACTAAGGCAATTGTTATCCGGAGTATTAAGCTAAGATAATTACTGTTTTAGTGAACTGTAAATGACCTACAAATTTTTTTGCATTGTGGCGCCATGATGAAGTCAGCATGACGTCATATTGCCTTAAGTGCAAAGGCGCAAGAATGACCGATTGCTAAGTTCGGTGGGTTGGGCCCACTGATTTGGGTGGGTTGGAGTTGTTTTTGTTGGGGTAGGGTGATTGAATCACCCAATTGCAAAGGCAATTGGGAGGGGTGAAGTTGCTTTGATAAAGATTGAGGTGTTGGAACTATCAAGAAGACTAGCTTTGCTGAAACGTTTGTTTAATTTCTATCAAAAAGTTTGTTAACTTGTTAATTTGCCTAATTAACAAGTTAATGTATTGAGAGCACTAGTGTCGATGCAAATTTTCACCGTCTTCAGTCTTAACAAAAATGCACCTGCAAAGCAATTAACACATTTGATCAAAGATCTAAGCCTTACACGCCCACGAGGTTGGGGGGGGGGAGGGTTAGGCCAATGGATCTCCGATGCCTAAGTCGGTTTCTCTGAGAGAGTAAAGTGTTTAGGGTTTTTTTAGGGTAGCAAAAGCTTACCAAAATTTGGTAGAATATGGGGTATTTATGGAGAAATATTCTCAAGACTTAAATAGGAAATAATATCTTGAGATGATGGAGTAATTACCCCTAATTGATTTAAATTGGAATTACTTAATTGATTGGAATCAATCTTCAATTGGGAATGAATTAAAGATAGGATTTGGGTAATTAATCCTTATCTTTAATGCTTTGACTTTTCCTTGCCAAAGGCAGGTGAACTATGGGCAGTCGTATTCAGCTATTGGGACCTTCAAAGGTGTGAGATGGGCGTAGGAGCATCTGAGAAGCTTGCCCATTTATTGAGGGCAATCTTCTCTTTCTTAGGCAAAAGTCCACGTGTCACCTCTAGAATTTTTGAGATTATTTTAGCCTCCACAAATGCCCCCACACCTGCTTGGCTGCACGTAGGAAAATGGCAGTAGGTGTAGAAATCTCAAGTTATGTAGGCTTGTAGAGTTGTTTCCCAATTTGAACTTGATCTCCTTTCTTGATTTGGAGATAGACTTCTTCTACGAAAAGGAAACTAATTGCCAACAAGGAAGATAAGCTAGAGGAAATTTTTCTTCCCTCTTCCCTAGCTTTCTTCTTCTTTTGCCCTTGCAAAGAGTAGTCTCTTGTTGTTGTTCTTCTTCTCCATGCTTCACCAAGGTAAGAAAAAATTGAATTTTCTTCTTCTTGATTTTTTGGGAGTCTTAGGACTGAAAAAATTGGCTCAACGGGGGCTGAGAAAGTGTGGCTAACGTGGCAGAGACGCCACATGGCTACAATGCACAGTGGCAGCGCGACACAGGTTCTGCTCGGCTTGGGCCAAGGTACTAGTGGCATGAGCTCGGCTCGGTGCTCAACTGGCGTGGGCCAGGAAATGGCCCAACACAGGCCAAAGGCGCAGAAGCGCGGTGCAGGGCTCGGGCCCGTTGGAGTGTAGAAGAGAGGGAGAGAAATGCAGGGCGCTCGCCCCCTCTAATAGGTGGACTAGGTCGTGGGCCATTAGGCCTGCTTGGAGTGCTACTGGGCACGAGCCCGTGCAGGTGTAGGGTGAGAAAGTGAGAAAGTTCGGCTTGGGCCAGCTCTCGGGTCTTGGTGGTATGAGCCAAGGGTCTGGGCTTGTTGGCTTAGTCTGGTGCACGAAGGAAGTGGGAAAATGAGGCGTGGGCGTCCCCCCATGTTGGGCCATACTACTTGCGAATAAAACGGTTGGGCCATAGGGCCTGGTGTTGGGGCGTAAGGCTTTCGGTCATTCATTTTTTTATTTATTTTTCTTCATACTTTTTGTAGAGACTTTGAGATGTCTTCCTACGATTGCGAAAGTGACGAGTATCCTCCACCTTTATACTGTCAAGGTGGTTCTTTCGGCAAAGTGGGCTACTTCAAGGTTGCGCATGTGAAGATCAATTTTGATGAGTTGTTCCAGATTTTCTTAACGCGTACAAGCATGCAATTTCGTTAGGACGCCACGTCAAGCAGGTGAAAGATGATAGCGGCCATGAACCGTGTGGCGAAGGTGCCACTACCAGGAAGAAGGCTTATTGAATTTTATCTGTATTACTTTGTGTTAGGATTTACCCTTTTTATGCCGCGTTTTTGTTCAGGAGGTGATTTTCTCCATGAAATGTGCTCCTGCTCAATGCTCCCCGAATGCAATTCATGCAATGTTGGGGTTCTTCAACTTGAGTAGGTTCTTTGATCTTGGCTTGACCATAAATGAGTTTTGATACTTCTCTGAAATCGGCTACGAGGAAAGTATAGGGCAGCTGAGATCTTGCCATAGGCTGCTCAATGTTCCCTACAAAGGTGATCATGAGTGGGTAAATGACACCTTGGAGGTGAGTGGAGATTGGGAGTTTGACTCATCTCCGAAGCTGCGCGTTCCGACTGTCTTTATTATCGGTAAGTGAATTGCTTCATTCTTGTCCTGCTTGAATTTTTTTTGAGCTACTCCATGACTTCAGTTTGCTGACTGTCTTTCTTACTTTGTGTAAATTTGGAGTTTGGCTCAACTCCAAGAACTTAGGTAGATATGAAGAAAGTGCATGTCACATTGGGCATTCATGCTGAGTACTGTGAATGAAATGGCTACTCAGTTCTCTTCGTCGAGAAAAAGGCGGGCTGCCTCCGAAGGAAGAGATAAAGCGGATAAAGGATGAAGCGCTTGCTCGTCCGATCGCTGCTGTAGAGCCTGCTGCCAATGAAGGTAGAAAGAAGAGGTATTCCTCACCTGCTTGTGGGCCTTGGACCGAGAAGAAGCCAAGGACTTCTTCTGCTACTCGCGGGGGTTCGTTTACTGCTGAGAAGCTTGTCATCGATTTGACTTTTCCAAAAGGGACGAAAAAAGTCTGTTAAGCTTAAGCCTATGAAACCTGCTGCTCCAAATGTGGCCACGTTCATTGCTGAGAGGATAGCCTAGTAGAAATGTTCGGTGGTGCCTTTAATGTCCAGGTTTATGTCGAAGCGCACGTCAAGAGCTATACCAGGTTCAGCTTCTGTAAGGCTCGTCGCTATGAAGAGCGAGACGGTGGATTCTGCTGAAAATGTGGCACTTGGGCCTATTCCTCCTTCTGCTACGACTAGTTCGTCTACTGAGAAAGGGAAATCTGCTAGCACGGGCAGTTATGAGGGATCCACAGAGTCTGAGGCTGGAAAGTTTCTCGAGGTTTATGCGTTGCTGAAGGCTGACCTACTTGAGGACGTTGATCATGCGCCAAGTTTGTTAACAGTGTTGGGACAGTTGTTATCCGCTCAGACTCTTTTGCGAAACGTCCTGCCTACTCGATGAAGTCCTCCTTAATTGCCATAATGTATAAGACTTTGATCCTGGCATCTGAGTCATGCGCATTGACCAGGATGCTGTCAAGTGTACTAAGGAAGTCGAACAAAGGGTTTGATGTCTCTACCCCCACTTCCATGCAGTTGGAGTTTTCTCATCATGAGGTCGCCCATTTGAAGGCTAAACTTAGTACGACTCAGGTGGTGTTAGATGCTGCAGAGAAGAAAATCAGTCGTGTTTTTCCGATGGTCGAAAACCTTGAGCGTCTCAATCCGGAGCTACGATCTTCTTGTTTCGTCTCAAGAAGGTTGCTAGTAAGCTTGAGCCCAAGGAAGTGGATCTGCAAGGTACTCTGTCTGTTAGCGAGAACCTAAGAAAGGAACTGGATAAGCTGCAGGTTGCTCACACTAGGCTTGTTGAGAAGAATGTATAACTAAAGAATGAGAAAGTTGGTCACGAAGTGGTGCTTGCTTCTTATCAGGTTGATTACTACAAGCTTGGCTATGTAGACCATCTTCAATGCAAGCAGTCGAATTATGAATTTTTCGAGAAGGACTTCGAGACTTTCGCCATTTCTCCAGTTCATCTGCTTAATTTCTTATTTGAGGCTGCATTTGGTGGAGCAGTTGAGGGTCAGGTAGTCCATGCAATGGCGGTGAGGATGAGTTGATGGAAACTTTGGCTGCTATGAGCAATGTGGCTATTGAAGGCATGGCAGTTGAGGAACTAGTGGTTGCATAGACTGTCAATGAGTAGTTTTTTTGCTTAAACTTAGGAGTTTTCTTTTTTTCCTTTTTGTCCTACTTTATTTAAACTTTGTTAGCCTTTAAACCAGTTTATCAATTTGCTAGAAATTTAATAATCAGATTTCTTTCCTTTACTTCAATCCTTCTATTTTGCCATGTTTTTTGCAAAACTTTATAGTAAGATAGGTGGTTGGGTGAGCTGCTTCAATAAAGTAATCGATCCCATATCATCACTTAGATTTTAGTTTCAGCTTCGGGACTTTGGGAGCCTTGCCTGCTTGAGGTGACTTGCAAAGCTTTGGCGTTGGACAGGCAGTTGTATTGGCTACTTTGATAAAGCAATTAATCCCACATCGTCACTTTAGGCTTTATCTTGGCTTTAGGGCTTCTAGAGCTTTACCTGGAAGAGGAAAAAGGTGCGAGACGTTTAACTTATAGAGCAGAAAGCTGAACTCGTTGCCTCCGTAGGAAACAAAATAGTCCACATAGGTATTATAGTCATGAATCTCGACTTTAATGGCTACTTGAGCTTCGGCCCTCCTAGGGTGTGTTGCGAAGTTTTTCACTTATAGAGTCGTTGGCCAGACTTTTGTTTCTCGTAGAAAACAGAGGAAATCCGTGTAGCTGCTATAGCTGTACCTCGACTTTGAGTGGCTTTTTGAGCTTCGGCCATCCCGGGGCATGTTGCGAAGTTTTTAACTTATACAGTCGTTGGTTGGACACTTACTTCTGGTAGAAAGTAAATGAGATCCGCATAGCTGTTATAGTCGTCCCTCAGCTTTAAGTGGCTTCTTGAGCTTTAGTCTCTGCAAAACTTGAACCGTAGACCATCGACCAGAAGCGCTGCTTTTAAATAAGCAGACGAGTCCATGTAGTCATAGCAGGTGTAAGTCTTGACTTACGGATTGCCTTGGGCTGCCAGCAATTAGGTCGTTGGCCGAGCGTCTTACTTACAAAAGCAGATTACCTGCGTGACCACTTCAGGCGTCATCCCTGGCTCTCGGATGTGTTTTAGGCGTGAGGTGTAGGCGGAATCGTGCCTCAAAAGCCATATCCTTCCGAGTTGTAACTTGATTCCGCAAGTCGCTTAACTAGTACTTCAACACTTAAAAACCAAGCTACTTTCATGAAGACTTGCACGTCGAGGACATACCATCTAGTCACGTGAATTCTTTCATGGGCAGGTGTCCTGCACTTAGCTTCTCTTCCAGTTAAAGAACCGGGATCCCACGAAATTGAATCATTTAGTCAACTAAGTTTATTTTAGGAGAATGACTATCTTGCCAATTTTGGGAGTCGTCCGGCTCAAGTAGTCATTGTATTCCAGAATAGTTTACCCTCTCCTAATTAGAGAGCATACGCCATGTCTGCAAGGGCAAGGGTGTCTAATGCTTGTCCCAGGCTTGTGAATAATTCCTTCAATCTTCATTGAAAATAGAGAAATTTATTAACTTTGCTGGTAGGCAGTAATGGCATAACAACTGATAATCCTCAACATGCGAGGTCTTGTTCATCAAGCTGCTTGAGTCTTTGAACTTTATTTATCTTGAAGGGGGTCTAAGGAATGGTGGGAGGTCACACGTAGTACTTTCTCAGGTTGTAGACATTCCACTTCTCGTCCATTTATTTATCTCTCATGGTGGTGAGGGTGTAGTTGCCCATTCCGCCTACTTGGCTGATTCTGTATCGATCTTCCCATATGGGAGCCATCTTTTTTTAGCCTTCCCATCGAGCGGTGATAAAGGCTTTTCTGAAGACTAAGTATCCTGGCTGGAACTGTCGAATCTTCGCCCTCTTGTTGTAGCTGATAGGCCGTAATGCAGGTGATAACCTTTTTGCGCTTTTCCTTTGCCAGGTATAAGTTCGTGGCCATCTCTTTCTCGATTTACTCGAAATTCAGCAGTACAGTGCTGATGCTTGGCACCATGATGTTGGGAAGAATGATCGCCTCAGAGCCATAAGCCAGGAAGAATGGAGTTTCGTCAGTTGCTCGTCTCTTGGTGGTGCAATACGCCTACAGAACACCAGGAAGCTCGTATGGCCACTTGCTCTTCTTGTTTGAGAATGACTTATAGAAGCAGTCGAGGATGGTTTTGTTAGATCCCTCGGCCTACCTATTGCCCTGCGAATACCGAGGCATGGACATGTGCTGCTTGATGTCATATTTTTTTAAGAACTTCTCTAAGTCTTTGCCAACGAACTACGGGCCATTGTCGGTGACGATGGAGTGTGGGATACTGAAGCGACAGATGATGCTCTTCCATATGAAGCACTCTATATCTGTGTGGGTAGTTGTAGTCATGGGTTCAGCTTCGACCCATTTTGTAAAGTAGTTGGTCGCTACGATCATCATGCCTCTGCCCCTAATGGCAAGCGGCATTGGTCCTACCAGGTCAATCGCCCACTGCATCAATGGCCAAGGGTTCGTCTGCGGGTGGAGATCACTAACAGGTAATGCGAGCATAGGCTTCAAGTGCTGGCAACTGTCGCACATTTGTACATACTCTTTGGCGTCTTGATGCATGTTTGGCCAGCAATAGCCAACGTTAAGAGCTTTTTATGCCATGGAACGGCCTCTAGAGTCATTTCCACAGACGTCTTCGTGGATTGAGCTAAAAATCTTCAAGTTATCAGGAGGCAATAAGCAGCAAAGATGTAGTCCTGAGAAGGATCTGCGAACGAGCATATCGTTCCACATGTAGTAGCGTGTTGCCTTCATCTGGAGCTTTTTAGACTCCAGTCTGTCTCCTGGAAGCATTTCATTGACTAAGTAGTCGATGATGTGATCATGCCAACTCGGAGTTGTGTTGATCTGCTCCACCTCGACTGCTGGTTCCTCATTTATACTCTGCTTCTCCAAGTACTCTACTGGGATGAAACACTTGAGCTGATGGTCTAAGGTAAAGCCTAAGCCTGCTAATGCGTCTGCGTGGGCATACCTTGTTGAGTCAACAAGCAGGT
Source organism: Malus sylvestris (assembly GCF_916048215.2). NCBI lineage: Eukaryota > Viridiplantae > Streptophyta > Magnoliopsida > Rosales > Rosaceae > Malus > Malus sylvestris. The sequence goes on from NC_062275.1 coordinate 12,165,050, forward strand.
CAATTCGGGGAACCGGGTAGTTGTCTTTAGGGTATGCCTTGTTGAGGTTGGTGTAATCCACACATACTTTCCATTTGCCCTTATCTTTTTTCTTCACAGCACGACGTTGGCTAGCCATGCTGACTGTGCCACTTCCTCAATGAATCCGGCCTCTAGTAACTTGTCAATCTCAGCCTCGATAATCGTTACTCGCTCGGGTGGAAAATGTTGCCTCTTCTGGATCATAGGTTTGGCAACGGGTAACCATGCGAAAATGTCATAGTTTTCCTTAAGGAAAACCGTGAGTTTTTCCTTCTTCATTGGGCTCAGAAGTGAGCCAATCCTAGCCGTCTTTTTTGGATGGTAGGGGTCAAAAATGATGTCATCGGCGTTCTCTTCGAGTTTCCATCCTGATTCATCTTCCAGGGCATTGTCGACCTTGACGCCATCTTCTTAACCTGCCTACTATAGTTGCTATTTGGCGGGGGTCGAGTAGTATTTCTGCACTTCAGCTGCTATTGCTAGGGCGAAAAACTTCTTCTTCGACTTCTTAAGAACTTGCATAGTGCATCTCCAAGACATGGCATGGTCGTCTTTGATCTCTCCTACTGCTCCTCCCAATATGCAAAATCGGATCTTTTAATACTCGATCGAGGTCATAGCTCCAATCTTCACTAGCCAAGGTCAGCCCAATATCCCATTATAGGGAGATGGGCCACTGACGATCATGAAGGTTTGAATGATACAATCGGTGGGCTGGTTACATCAAGAGTGATGATGTTGATGGCAATTGAGGTAAGTTCATTGAATTTGGTCAAGACTTTTGCTTTGCGTTTGATCGTGCTTTCTAGGCCCATTTTCTGGATGACTGACAGTTGTAGGATGTTGATCGAGCTGCCATTGCCCACCATAATTCAGTTAACGATGGCATGCGCCAGTTGAACAGAAATCACCAAGGCGTCGTCGTGGGGAAAATCTATTCCATCCTCGTCCTGCTTGGTAAAGCCAACGATTGTCCAGGTACAACATCTATGGCTTGAAACTGAAAGACCGATCTCGCCTGCTGGATCTTCCCCTTCTTGGAGTTGTTGGTGGTCCCTAGATGCTCATACTCGGCAAAGATTGTGAAAGTGAATTAAAACCTGAGAGGTGTTAATGTAATGTCTCAAACGTGAGGAAATTTTGTGAAAACTCGATAAACCTCAGGAGGTGTTATTGTAATTAACCAAACCACTGCAATATATTTATCTCGTCTGCTTTTTCGAAATTTCAGTTTGCTAAAAATGTGTGCTTTTCTCTTTGTCACTTTCAATAGGAATTTTCAGTATAATTGAAAAACCATTTCGTATATTAGTTTAGTTATGTTATACCAAGTATATTGTCGGCCAAAATTAAACTTTTTATCTTTTCTTCTCTATCATTTGATTTGACCAAACTTCTTGTTCTGAACAAGTTGAGCTCAAGTTTACATCGGAGAACATGTCTGCACATTTGTTAATTTGAGGGGGTTTTTATTCAAGGAATTTTGAGGTGAAATTCATGTAATTGGAAGGGAAAAATAATACTCCAAGGTAAATATCATAAATAATTTACATTTAACTAGTGTATATATGTTTTATTTATTGAGATTAAAATCAAATACTACGTTCCTCTTTAATCATATCCAAAGTGCAAGTCAAAGAATTGCTTTGGTACGATAATAAATTGAAACACACAGCTGAATAAACAGAGAAAGCAAAACACAAGATTGTTGCCAGATGGATGGTTTTAGTTGTAGGCATCAGGATTGGCCACAAGGTAGTTCTCAATAAGCTTGAACAGACCATGGGCCTTGTCTTTTCCAACCTTAACATGTTCTTCTTTGATCTCAACATCTCCCTTAGTGTGGTAGTGGCTGGTGTTCTTGATGATGGAACCATTGCCAGATGCCACCAACTTAATTTCATAAGAGATCTTCTCAATTTTGTCAGAAATGGCATCCCCTTCAATCAAGCTATAGCTATAGTCAAAGTTATCTTTGTCAATTCCCTCAACCTTGTGCTTCACATAGCTGTATTCGCTCCCTGTCAAATGAAAATGAAATAGAAATTAAGATACTAGCTAGTATTTTCAATATGTGTGTGTGTGTGTGTGTGTGTGTGTGTCTACATACAAGAAGCTTTTATGGGAAGGGATCTCCATTTTTTTTTTATAAAAATGGGGATTAGTTGTGGAGTCTATCCGACATCGAATTTTAAGGATCCAAACCGTCTATATTTCAAGTAGCACCTTATAGATCATTCTTGCAAAATATTAGCCAAATCGGAAATATTTAAGACATCTAATTGAGTTCAAAAAAATTAATGAATACTTTATTATATAAGAAACAATGATATATATATATATATATATATATATATATATATATTAAATAGGTAAAATTAACAAATTAATGAATAAAACTGTGGAAATTAAGCTAACCTTCACCAAAGCTAACTTTCTTGATGGTTCCAACACTGCCATCTCCCTCGAGAATTTCAACAGTTTTGACTGCTTGTGGAGCAATCTTCGGGAGGAGGTTGTCAGCATCAAGAACAAGGGCATAATACAACCTAGCAGGAGGGATGACTGAGACATATTCGGTTTCGTATGTGAGGACACCCATGATGATTTTTAAGGGCTTAGGAAATGATCAAGGAAATTAATGAAAAGAGGAAGCTAGGAGGATGATCGATGTTGAGGTAAGATAATGTTCTCTCCAGAGGGTGGTATTTATAGATTTGGTATGGAGGGTATATGTGTAAACTAACCGGCCCCTTATGTATAATTTCAAATGCATGCATAAAAATAAAAACAAAGAAAAATCAATGCATAAATATTTTAGTCAAAGAAAGCCACCAATAGAAACGTAATATAAGTTTTTTTTTTTTGTCAAATGGCAAACTTTATTAAATTCTAATATGAATGTTTACATCTTCAGCAAAAACATTAAATAAAAATTCCGGACTAATAGCATCCCAACGGAAGGCACCTCCAAGTGAGGCAACGTATGAGGCGACAGCATGAGCAGCGACATTTCCATTCCACTTGACAAACCTAAACCTCACCCCTCGAAATTGAGACTTTTTTTAATTTTTAATGCATATCAACAAAAAAATACAAAAACATTATTCTCTCACTTTGTTTCCAAAAATGAAAATATTTACTGATGGAAAAAAATATGATACCCTAAGAAAAGAGAGTACTTGTATTCTTTGATAGAATAAAGAGTATTGTTCAACTAACACGGTACTAATGAGGTTATTGAATGTAATTGTTTATCACACTATCATGTTGATTGTTACGATATAAATGTTTTGTTAGAGGATAGATGTAATTAGTGGACGTCATGAAATTCTTCATTATTGTATTCATTTTTTGGGCCTTTACATTTTAATGGTATTGTAATAACGTTAAAATTCAACTTTTGAGCTCCTTAATACTGTAACAATGATAATTTTACGTTGTGGTCATCATTTTACACTATTGAAGTATAATATTATACATGAACGTGCTTACATTACAAAAATATCGTTCAAACATAGCTAGTGATAGAGCCACATAGAGCCTATGATTGGCCAGGCTTACCTTGGATATATGTTTAATTATCTGCAAATGGTTCAAAAACTAGCGGTGCCCCATTTGTCGGTTGTGTTTTGCACTTCCAAAAGGCCACGGTTCGAGACTTTTCGGCATGCTAAACACTTCTAGATTTTTTTTTTTAACTAAAAGGGAAAAAAAACCCTTATAAGTTATCTTATTTTTTACCATATTAAAGCTAACCCCTATTTTTTGTTATAATTGGCCTTATGTTTTAGCTATAAAAACCACGTAGTTGAGACCAATGTCTTATTTTAAGTTATAACCTTAAATTTAGTTTGAATTTAATGTGTTAGTTTTTTTATATCAAAACAAGTGTAGGTTCTTATGATATAATCATTTCAAAACTAAGATTTTCATACAAAATTAAGGCTCCACCATTCATGTTTGATTGAAAAATTTCATGCCAAAACAAAACACAAAAACTTTAATTTTCCTCTCATTGAGTGTACAATTTTTGTATATAAGAAAAAAAAGGTTCATCCATGTAAAAATGTGTTAGCTATATAAAATATATAGAAAACTTGAATGAACACTCATTATATGCTTGTAATCAAATTTTTTTATATGTTCTAGTATTTTATACTATACATATCATCTATTTTAAAATTTATGTTTCCAATATAATTATATATTTTTTAGAATAAGAAAATATTTATTATATGTTTTATAATAAAAGGTAAGTAAAACTAAAAGCAGACCTCCTAGACGCTTATACTGGTCGTAAGCTCTGACTGGTCGGCTGACTTGGACCTTTTAGAACGTTGGTGTATAAGAATATTATTATTTTTTAATCATATAAAGTAGATAATATTATATATTTTTTCTCATTATCCGGTATCTTTTATGTCAGACCTAGAAAACCCATGTTTGGATGATTATGTATGTTGAACGTGGACGGATTTTTAGGACAGTCAGCTTTTTGGACGTATCGAGACAAATATTGGTACCAATTTGCACGATCAGATTGGGTTAGAAGGTAGTTTGTTGAACGCGGGCGGATTTTGAGGACAATCAGCTTGTTGGATGTATCAAGACAAATTTTGTTACTAATTGCATGATCAGATTGATTAAACGGATATGACTTGAAAAATTATTCCTACTTATTCATGCGGCCCGAATACAAAATGATCCACGTCTTTCGCATATTAACTGTACTTAATCATTTCTATTGTCAATAAAAAAAAACGTTCCTCTTGAAAAGCTGTTTTTTTTCAAATTTATTATTATTTAAGGGTAGCGGGGAGGGGGAGAAAGAATAAGACAGTTTGAAACCATTACAATAGTTTTAAAAAAAGAAGTTTTGAATCTAGGACGTATAGGTGGAAAATAGGGCTAGAAAAAAATCCCGAAAATTCCAAAATGTACCAAAAAAATCCCGATCCCGAACCATTCGATATGGAAATTGGTCTCACCATTGTAAGAGTTTGGTAATCCCAAACTGAACGGAAACCTTAATATATATATATATATATATATATATATACATATAATATTCTTTTTGTTATGACAATTACTTATTGGTGCTTTTGTTTTAGTTAAAGCGGCTTAAGACTGTCTTTCAGCTTCATGCCACTAAAACAAACAAGCTAACTAAAACCTATATATCTTTCACCATCATTTTTCAGTTTGCGTCCACGAGCACTACAAAATAAAAGCTCATCTACCACGATAATTTTATCACGGGCTTTATGTGTCCGTTATAAAAAGTACAAATTTATGACGGGCATAAGAAGCACGTGATAAATAACAATTTTATATCACAGACAAATTTAGTCTGTTGTAAAATAGCAGTGAATGACGATGCGCAAAGTTGTACGTTGTAAATTTACTAAGCCACCATGAATAATGCTCATGATCAATATTGTCTGTATCCATAGCGCCTTTTTGTTATCTACCACGGGAAAAATGTGTAGTATTGTACATGCTTAATTGAAAATTTTGGAGGAGGCTGGACACCAAAATTTTGCAAAATTTCAAACTATGTAATTATCTGTATTATTTAAGAAAATAAAAACTGAAACAATAATCGTTTAGAACCAGATAAACACCACACCACATCCATCGTGCAAAACTAGACCAGTAAAAGAAATCGAAGTAGTTTTCTAAACGTATGTCTATGAAGTGCAATTAAATTCTGAAACCCACTATCCACTTCTCCCACGACAGTTTCCTCCACAAAGGAAAAGCTATGTTGTTTATTCGATCCTCTCATGTACTTTTTTTATTGCAATTTTAGTTTATCTGGTTTATTTTTATTTATCGATTAGATTCCTCCATTAATTTGGTATTAAATTCTGCAATTGTTTTGTTGTTTTGGGTTCACTGTATTTCTGACTCTCCATTATGTTTATTAGGGGTTTTGATAAAGCTAGATTTCTTGTTTCATCGACTTTGGGGTAGAATTGTACAATGGCTGGCCAGTCCAAGAGTGAATCCACCTACGATTTCACTGGCAAGGTTGGTTTTTGACAAAAAATTATTATTTTCCTTTTCCATCTACTCTACAATTTGAAGTTTTGGTAAATTATTTTTTAACATTAACAATCGAACGCTCTCATATTTTGTTTTTAGGTTTACTGGGTTGTATCAGCAAAATCTTCCATCTATTTACTCCTCCTTTGTTAAATGAATCTCTATAATGGACAAGGATTGTCTACCCTCCTAATTGTGGTGCCCTTCCATGCCCTCCTATTTTGTGCGGTCACGGTTAAGCCATGTCAATATTTTATATTAATTTTTTAATGAGATAATAAGACAAAAAATAATAAAAATATAAAATATTAATGTGGCTTAACCGTGGCAGCACAAAATAGGAGGGCATGGAAGGACACCACAACTTGGAGGGCAGACAATCCTTGTCCCTCTATAATTTAGGTTTGATTTTTATGCTTCAGGATTCGTAGTTTACAATATATTCTTTTAAATTTCTAGGTTAAGTATTGGCTGATAATGCTTTCTCCGATTGAGTTGGCTGGCGCAGAGACCAAATTGGAGCGGTCCTCCTTGTGGAGGAATCTGGTAGAATTCTTTTTGCGCAAATTTTCTTTCTTTAGTCCTTTTATTTTATTTTAATTAATTATTTTTGCTTTCTTAAATATTTTGTGTTGCTCAGTTTCAATAGTTAGTGGATTTTTTCCCATTTGATAAGCTTGCTCGCATTAAAATTAATGGGATATATAGTTAATATGTAGTTGGGTTTTTTAATTATTATTTTATTTTTATATTAGTGTAATCGATGAGTAGATTGAATTTGTATATGATGCTCTTCATAGATGAGTTTTCTTTCAAACCTTTATATATGAATAAACTTTATGATATTAGATTTATTGATGTTCCAGTAATTGGATGGGACTGTTTAAAACTATCAGTTTTGTTATGCTTCATTTTTATTAGATAAATTAGATTTTCTTTTGATCCATGTGCTTATGTCTATACAGATAAAGAGAGCAATTAGTGAGGTTCAAGCATTAGGAGCAATATTTCACTTTCAAAGGACTTCATTTGGAGGTGTCTAAAGAAAAGTGAAGTATTTCAAGTGACAATTTCCTTGTTTTTAAAGGCATATTTGGTAATTCATGTGTAGTTTAAATCACGGGTGGCGTTGTTAACTTTGCACCTCTTGTAATACAATTTGGTATTCTTGGTATAAATCATTGGTGGTGTTGTTAGCTTTGTACATCTTGTGATACGTTTTGACTATATGATTATTCATGAAATATTGTATTATTGTAAATGTGCAATTTTGTTGTTTCTTTATATATTTTTAATTAATTTTTATTTATTTTAGAAAACATTTTATAACAGGCATTGATCATGGTCAATTAGTAATCCACAACGGTCGTAGCGCATGATGTTTAACTCTAATCCATCAAGGGCACTGTCTGTGATTATTATGTAATTAACAACATACTTTGTCCATGGTAAAAGTTATGACTTTTTATCACGTCTATATACTTAACGGTTTTATTGTCCATGGTGAATTGCAATTTACCACGGGCATTCACCTTGAAAGATGTGGGTTTGTCTTCCAGTGGAGCCATGTGTCCTCAATAAAACAAAGAATATATTATACATCTTTCGTCCTAATAAGTAGGTAGTAGGATTTGAATGCCAATGCTTTCAGGATGGAAAGGAAAGTGGTCACTACTCCTGTTGTTTATCAGTCTACAGATTTTAGGGTTATTGATTAATACTATGTTGTTTATCAGTCTCCTATTCATTGTTATTCACCCCCTACAATGACTGCCATCTTTACAGAATTGATAAGCCCATTGTTTGTCATTATAAACCCCACTTTAATATTCAGTTCAAAATTCAAATAAATTAAAAAATCCCAACAATTTGGGCTTGAAGGCCCAATCCAGAACTAACCCGAAATCCCCCACCCCAAAAATTAGGAATTCTGAAACTTCGGTTTGATTTCGGATTTTAGAATCATGTCCCGAAAATTATTGATTGGGATTTGGTTCGAAATTCCTACCCGAACCGGCCCTAGTGAAACCCAATATTTTATCTACTATAATATTGGACAATACTATTAAAAAGCTGTTCTATATAAACACTCTTTCAAGTGATCATGCACTCTTTGAATTAAAAATTTTCCCTTTTATAAATTTTTTAGATTGTCAATGTTGATTCCCTTTTATATCAATTTAGATTTTCCTTGTTATTTTTTGGATGTATTTGTTGATTTGCCCCATAAATTTGTATAGAGGTGTCAATTTCTCTCATAAACTTTAATTTTAGCCGATTACTCCCCTGAATTTTTATAATTAGCCAATTTCCCACATGAACTTTAACTTTAGCCGATTAACCCCCTAAAATATTATAGAGTAAATTACACAAAACTATCTCAACTATAGATCAAACCACAATCTCATACCTTATGGTTTAAAAATTGGGAGTTTTAAAGAAAAGCCCACGGTATTGTTTACTTTAACGAAAAACTACATTTTTATACTAAAAAGTCAAACATGGTATTATTCACTTTATCCTTTATTTTGTCCTTATCATTAAAAATCAAAGTTTTCAAGCCATTTTCATTAGTTTTCCTTTAAAAATTACAATGTCATACCTCATCTTACGAATTTGTTGCAATGTTAGACCTCCGTCAATTTTTCTGTCAATTTTTTTATTAAATGTTGACGTGACTTACATAACCCACTCCCTACCTGACCAAATTAAAAAATTAATTAAATATTAAAATTAAGAATTAAAAGGCGTGGGATCCACCCCCACAAACCCATCATTCTTCCCCATTACACCGACGACATCCCATCTCCAGGCACCCAACCTCACCACCCTGCTTCCCCAGTACGCCCACCGTCCTCCTCCTCAAACCCCCAGAACAGCAGCAACCACCACGTCGTCATGCTCATCCTCCTCGGCTTCCTTCAAGGGCTGCTGCTGCCGTCTCTTCTTACTCTTCTCCTTCCTAGCACTCCTCGTCCTCGCCGTCGTGCTCGTCATCATACCTCCGCCTCAGTCTCTCTCTCTCTCAGCAGTCACGTGCTCTTCTCAACCGCTAACCCCAACAAGGTCGGGATCAAGTACGACGAGTCCAGGTTCACTGTCATGTACCTTGAGATTTCATGGGCAAGGCCTCCATCCCCGGCTTCTACCAGGACGCCGACACTATCGGCCAAGTCATCGCCACCATCGCCATCAATCGAGTCAATTTTCTGACGCTGCTAATTTAGTCTGCGACGCTTCCTTCAATGTGTTTCCTGCATCAAAACCCACTTCCCAATTTTTCTTTGAATTCTGTTCGGCTACTAAGAAAATCACAGAAACCCACTATCTTCGGTGGGGGAGAGTTCTTGGAGCTTTGGTTCTTCCAGAAGAGGAAGGGTTGATGTGGAGGTGGAAAGAAGGGGAGGAGAGCAACGGAGGGAGGGGGAGTCGAAGGTGTGGCGGAGGAGGTTGAGGTGGAGGCAGGTGGTGAGGTTGGGTACCGGAGATGGGATGTCTTCGATGTACCGGGGAAGAAGGATGGGTTTGTAGGGGTAGGTCCCACGTTTTTTAAAATAAAAATTTAAATGATTTAATTTTTTTAATTTTTAATATTTAATTAATATTATGTATCCCTTTCTAGCATTTCTCCTAGAGTTTTACATGTCAAATGGTGAGTGAAAAAAATATACAGAAAAGATAACTAGCATTTCTCTTATTTCCAACAAGTCACGCACCATTTACTTGATCAAAGCATAATCACATAGAGACTACTGCAGGGTTAGTCTAAGACCTTTTGAACAAGGAAGCAAATCCATGCCCGTACCATCAAGTACGAGTTCTGTCTTATAGGACCAATTGGAAGGGCTTTTTCAACCATGTATGCAAAGTGTGGGAATTTGCAAGCAGAATGCTTATGAAGTAGAATCCCATTGTTCATAAGCATTCTCAATTTCTCAGGGAAAAAGAAGATGAAGATGGTGATGTTTTTTAATATTTTATTTATTTATTTATTTATTTTTCTATAAAGTAATAAATATTTTCATTATTATTGAAGCATTAGTTATGAGGGTAAAGTTGTCAATTTATTAGCAAAATGTTGACTGAAGGGGCTATGTACAAGTGAATTAAAATATAAGAGGGTGTTAATGTAATGTTTCAAACGTGAGGAGATTTTGTGAAAACTTGTTAAACTTCTAGAGGTGTTATTGTAATTAACCCAACCATTGCAACATATTTATCACGTCTATTTTTCGAAATTTCCTGTGTGCTTCTCTCTTTGTCACTTTCAACATGAATTTTCAATATAATTGAAAAACCACATCGTATATTAGTTTAGTTATGTTATACCAAGTATATCGTCGTCCAAAATTAAACTTTTTATCTTTTCTTCTCAATCATTTGACCAAACTTCTTGTTCTGAACAAGTAGAGCTCAAGTTTACATAGGAGAACACGTCTGCACATTTGTTAATTTAAGGGGGCCTTTATTCAACGAATTTTGAGGTGAAATTTATGAAATTGGAAGGGAAAAATAATACTCCAAGGTAAATATCATCAAATAATTTACATTTAACTAGTATATATATGTTTTATTTATTGAGATTAAAATCAAATACAACAATCCTTTTTAATCATATCCAAAGTGCAAGTCAAAGAATTGCTTTGGTACGATAATAAATTGAACCACACAACTGAGTAAACAGAGAAAGCAAAACACAAGATTGTTGCCAGATGGATGGTCTTAGTTGTAGGCATCAGGATTGGCCACAAGGTAGTTCTCAATAAGCTTGAACAGACCATGGGCCTTGTCTTTTCCAACCTTAACATGTTCTTCTTTGATCTCAACATCTCCCTTAGTATGGTAGTGGCTGGTGTTCTTGATGATGGAACCACTGCCAGATGCCACCAACTTAATTTCATAAGAGATCTTCTCAATTTTGTCAGAAATGGCATCCCCTTCAATCAAGCTATAGCTATAGTCAAAGTTATCTTTGTCAATTCCCTCAACCTTGTGCTTCACATAGCTGTATTCACTCCCTATCAAATGAAAATGAAATAGAAATTAAGATGTTAGCTAGTATTTTCGATATATGTGTGTGTGTGTGTGTTAAATAGGTAAAATTAACAAGTTAATGAATAAAACTGTGGAAATTAAACTAACCTTCACCAAAGCTAACTTTCTTGATGGTTCCAACACCGCCATCTCCCTCAAGAATTTCAACAGTTTTGACTGCTTGTGGAGCAATCTTCGGAATGAGATTGTCAGCATCAAGAACAAGGGCATTGTACAACCTAGCAGGGGGGATGACTGAGGCGTATTCGGTTTCGTATGTGAGGACACCCATGATGATTTTTAAGGGCTTGGAAAATGATCAAGGAAATTAATGAAAGGAGGATGCTAGGAGGATGATCGATGTTGAGGTGAGAAAATGTTCTCTCCATAGGGTGGTATTTATAGATTTGGTATGGAGGGTATATGTGTAAAGTAACCCCGCTCCTTATGTATAATTTCAAATGCATGCATAAAAATAAAAACAAAGAAAAATCAATGTATAAATGTATTAGTCAAAGAAAGCCACCAATAGAAACTTAATACAAATTTATTATATGAAGATATTATTGAAGGTGTAACATTATCTTCGACATAAAAGAAAAGACAATCTTACAATGTCGGTGGGCTGTTTGATGATGAGATGCTTACAAACCATAATTTGGATAATGGCACAGGTGGCGAGGATGACACAGGAGAAATATCATGATCAGTACGTATAGTATAAGGTATAACATACAAGAACTTGGTCTCTGAAGGCTAATTAGGTGTAACTTTTTTTTTTAATTTTTAATGCATATCAACAAAAAAAAAATACTTGAACATTATTCTCTCACTTTGTTGATACCCTAAGAAAAGAAAGTACTTGTATTCCTTGATTGAATAAAGATTATTGTTCAACTAACACAGTACTAATGAGGTTATTTAATGTAAATTTTTATCACACTATCATGTTGATTGTTACGCTATAAATGTTTTGTTAGAGGATAGATGTAATTAGTGGACATCATGAAATTCTTCATTATTGTATTCACTTTTTTTGAGCTCCTTACTTTTACATTTTAATGATGTTATAATGATGTTAAAATTCAACTTTTAGGCTCCTTAATACTGTAACAATGATGATTTTACGTTGTGCTTGTCATTTTACACTATCGAAGTATAATATTATACATGAACGTGCTTGCATTACAAAAATATCGTTCAAAGGGATCTTGTTTGATTTCTGGCTCTGCTACTGATCATAGCTATGAATACCCTTTTTTTTTTTAAAGGTGTCGTAGACTATTGAGTGTACAATTTTTTGTATTTATGAAAAAAAGATTCATCCATGTAAAAATGTGTTAGCTATGTAAAATATATAGAAAACTTGGATGAACACTCATTATATACTTGTAACCAAACTTTTTTGTATGTTCTAGTATTTTATACTATACATATCATCTATTTTGAAATTTATGTTTCCAATATAATTATATATTTTTTAGTATAAGTAAATATTTATTGTATGTTTTATAATAAAATTAAATAAAACTAAAAACAGACCTCCTAGACGGCTATGCTAGTCGTAAGCTCTTACTCGTCGGCTGATTTGCACGTTTTAGAACGTTGGTATATAAGGATATTATTATTTTTCAATCATATAAAGTAGAAAATATTCTATATTTTTTCTCATTATCCGGTATCTTTTATGTCAGACCAAGAAAAAACATGTTTGGATGATATGTATGTTGAACGTGGACGGATTTTTAGGACAATCGGCTTTTTGGACGTATCAAGACAAATTTTGGTACCAATTTGCATGATCAGATTGGTTTAGATGGTAGTTTGTTGAACGTGGGCGGATTTTGAGGACAATCAGCTTGTTGGACGTATCAAAACAAATTTTGTTACTAATTGCATGATCAGATTGATTAAACGGATAAGACTTGAAAAATTAATTCCTACTTATTCATTTGGCCCGAATACAAAATGATCCACGTCTTTTGCATATTAAACGTACATAATCATTTCTATTGTCAATAAAAAAACGTCTCTATTGAAAAGCTGTTTCTTTTTTTCAAATTTATTATTATTTAAGGGGAGCGGGAAGGGGGAGAAAGAAGAGGACAGTTTGAAACTATTAGAATAGTTTTGGGAAAGGGAGTTTCGAATCTGGGACGTGTGGGTGGAAAATAGGGCTAGAAAAAAATTCCCGAATATCCCAAAATGTACCCAAAAACTCCCGATCCTGAGTTGAAAAAATCTCGAACCAAAAATCTTGAAAGTTTCAGTTCCACAACCCCAACCGATCCTGAACCATTCGGTACGAGAATTGGTTTCACCATTTTAAGAGTTTGGTAATCCCAAACCAAAGCGAAACCTTAATATATATAATATTCTTTTTGTTATGATAATTAATTATTGGTGCTTTTGTTTTAGGTAAAGCGGCTTAAGACTGTCTTTCAGCTTCATGCCACTACAACAAACAAGCTATCTAAAACCTATAGGGGGTGTTTGTTTACTCTCATTAAAGTGTACTGGACTGACAGGACTAAGGGTTAGTCCAGTCCCATGTTTGTTCCCAACATGGACTAGGTTTAATGAGACTAAGTGTCACTCGCTCCGACAAAAACGCTTGCTAGGGGGTCTTAGCAAGACCCCCCGAAAAGGAGCGGACTGCTAGTCCATGCTTCGCCCCATCTTTGCTTCGCTTCACCCCTCCCCGCTTTGCCCCATCTCTGCTTCGCTTCACCCTTCCCCGCTTTGATGTCCTTCCCTTCCCAGAAATCCTAATTGAGCTTCGCCGTATTTCCTCTCCTAGAAAAGTTAGAAATGTTTATCAGAGAGATAAAAAGAGAGAACAATGGAGTCTCCATGACTTTACTGACGAGAGGAGCATCAAAAATCGGGTACAAGATTTCGGTTTAGTTGGGCAAACATGGCACTTCGATTGTCGTCAGGCATTTATGTAAATTTCTCACTATTAAATTTAATCCCCATTTTTTTAACTGCAATTTGCTCCAATATATGACCATCTGAGTAGTTGTTAGTATCTTGTGTTTGTGTTCTTTGTTGTTGATTTTGTTTTATGGGTTTTATTCGGTGATGCTTGTTTTATGAATTTTGTTTTTTGTGTGCAAAAAACATGTATAATAGATTGTTGTATTTGTTGCAGGCTATCGGATTTGAGGGCGATATGCGAATTTTTGTATATATTTTTTATTATTAGAAAATTATGAATGCAACAATGCTAGAAATTGTAGGATTTGAGGGCTTGGATTTGTGAGTTGTCTTTGAAATCTCAAATTGTAGGATTTTTTTGCTCAATGATTTCTGCAATCATGGTTTAGGGTTCTAGAGGCTTGGGTTTTGTTGGGTTTAGCTTTCAATGATTTTCCATAATCGATTTTTGCATGTTTTTTAAAGAGTTAAGGTTGATGCATTACTCAGGCATGAGTTTGTTCTTATGTATGCTTGTTATGATGAGGTTCAGCCAAAGTCATAGAAAGTCGTCGTAGGAATGAAAAACGAGACTGAGAAGATCGGTGTGATGATAATTTGGGCCAAGATCAAAAGTTAGGTCATTGAAAAGAAGAAAGGGAAGAATATAAGTACCACAAAGGAAGGACCAGAATCCTATATGGAAAAATATTGATACAAGAAGGGACGCATTGATGAACTAATGGGTAACACCCATTATAAAAAAAGAGAGATAATGATGTAAATCAAATATGATTCTCTTTCCATCTTTGGCATCCCTTATGTGCAATAAGATTGCTCATGTTAAGCAATGTGAGACTTGTTTCTTTTTTCTTGTGTGAGGTATATCCTAATTATGTTTCCATTGATTTGTTGTGTTTGTTTTTGCTATTAGGTTTGTGTTGGTGTTTCTCTTGGATGAGATTTAATTGATATATGCATTTGACTAGCTATGTTGCAACTCTGCATAAAATCATTTCTTGATTTGCAGTTTCTCATGGCTGCTGAAGTCTATTTGAATAGGATAGTTGTATGTGTATTGCTGAGAGCGAATCCCAGCACCTGAATTAGTTTGCATGATTTGTTGATGCCATTTGATGATCATAGTGATGACTGGATTTGGTTGGTGCAAACTTTTCACAGAAAGAGTTTGTAGTTTAATTTTGTGCTGAAATTTGCAGGTGAAACCACTGTTTGAAGAATTGCCCAGGATTGATGGAACATATGGGTTGGTATGTTTCAACTCATTAAAAGTGCTTGCTGGTTATTGTGCTATTAATTTATATATAGATAAAAATCGCAGAAAAGCATGCTCAAGGTGAGCAGTACGTTGTAAATAAAGAGAGGTGGTCAACCAAGTGCTGAAGCCATATTTACAATTACATACCGGTTTATTCTCCAGTCCCAGTCGCATAAACAAATGGTAAGGGTTCTTGCTAACAAAAAGAAGTAAAGAAAGCAGTGACTTGATTCATCAAGAATTCTGCTTCTCTGTTAAATCAGTTCCAATTGAGCCATAAGTAGTCATCGGTGTTCCTAGTTCTTTTGGCGATGCTTCTCCAAAAGACATTGATGTTCTAAGTTCTCTCAGAAGTGCTTCTTTAGTAGACAGCAATTTTCTAAGTTTATTTGGGAGTGCTTCTTCAGAAGACATCGGTTGATCGGGTATTGCTGCTTGAGAAGACATTGACTTTCCAAATTCTTTTTGCAGTGCTTCTTCAGAAGACACCAAATTTCCTAGTTCTTTGGGTAGTTCTTCAGAAGACATCGGTTGATAGAGTAATGCTGCTTGAGAATACATTGACTTTCCAAATTCTTTTTGCAGATGTCTTCTGTTTTTTACACTAAACTGGCAATTTTTACAATGTCTACTTGCAAGCAGGTGGTTTCACTGTGGACATGCTCAAAGCTTTGTACACTTTGCTTTGTTGTTGGAATTGTTGTTGGTTATAAGCTGAAACGACGCGTCCGAAGTTGGGCTTCCAAACTTCTCAAGAAGATCAGAGATGATTGATTGCAACTGGATCGCATTTATAATGATACATTTAAAGTGTTGTTATCCATAGAAGAATGATTCTCCAACAATAGTTGTTTTCTCTAGAGGGTGCAATTTTGATTAGCTTTCCGCGATTATAGTAACACTGCTTCTGACAATTCTGACATGATCAACATATATTGTTACCCTTCGTGTTTTATTATGTTAATGATAAATTTTACAAGCTAACCATCAACAGTGCCTCTGTTTCTGTACTTTGGAATTGTTGCATCTGCTGATTTAGCCTCGCTTGCATGATCAATGTGATTTAAGTCGGATGACTTCTGAATATCAAGTCGGAAGGGTATTTCTTTTGCTTGTATTGTCTGCCATGAATACTTGTTCATACTCTCCAAGCTTAGGTTCTTGTCCTTTTCTTGTTTTTCCATCGAAATTTCAATATGTTGGGCGCATATTCGCTTGAATTTTGTTTCGTCATTGTAGATTCTTATTTTCGTCATTGTCAATACGACCATGTCATTTTTCTTCCCGTGTTTTACGGAAAGTTTGTATTAAATTGGATATGTATGAAAAACAGTTGCATTTACATCTTTCTAAGCTACTATCATTATACATTTATATTTATCTTTCTCTACGGATGCTCCATAGGATTAGAAAAAGATAGCTACTTGGTACTTTGACGATGGTGGTCTTCTAGTTTTAGGTATACTCCTTGTGGAATTCAAACCGTGTCGTTGTCTTATGACTGAGTTCATGTGATAGCACCTTCAGCTCCTTTGCCAACATTGGCATCCCACAGTAGAATACCCCTACAAATTAGCTGATTTCTTTAATATCTTGATTCTTTGTTTCGTTGCTCTACTAGATGCATGATTAGGGTTTCGTTGCTCTACTAGTCAAGTTTGGAACAATGCTACTTTTGAATAATGTATGTTTCTTTCGTTGGCAAGAAAATTTGGTTTTTGTATTTTTATTGAGTCTCACTCTCATCCAATATTATTAATTTTAATAATATCTTTAATATAAAAAAAACAATTAAAATAGAACAATAATGTAGTCCTAGTCTGAGCAAACACCAAATTGATGATAGTACTGTTTTCATTATCTTGCTTCTTTGTCCAACATTGCACCAAACGCTTCACTAAGTTAGTCCAACTTAATCTAGTCAAATCCAGTCCAGCTTAGTCTCTAAAGCTAATCCAATCCGAAACAGTCTGATACAACAAACGTACCCATATATCTTTCAGCATCATTTTTCAGTCTGCATCCACATGCCATGTGTTCTCAATAAAACAAAGAATAAATTATACATCTTTCGTCCTAATAAGTAGGATGTGAATGCCAAGGCTTTCAAGATGGAAAGGAAAGTGATCAATACTCCTGTTGTTTATCAGTCTACAGATTTTAGGGTTATTGATTAATACTCTGTTGTTTATCAATCTCCTGTTAATTGTTATTCACCCCCCTACAGTGACTGCCATCTTTACAGAATTGATAAGCCTATTGTTTGTCTATATAAACCCCACTTGGGCTAACTAATATTCAATCCAAAATTCAAATAAATTAAAAAATCCCAACAATTTAGGCTTGAAGGCCCAATCCCCAACTATCCCGAAATCCTCCCAAACAAATTAGGAATCCCGAAATTTCGTTTCGGTTTCGGATTTTAGAATCTTGTCCCAAGAATTATTGATTTGGGATTCAGTTCGAAATCCCGACCCGAACTAGCCCTAGTGGAACCCAACACTCTATCCACGATTACCCCCATGAACTTTTATAAGTAGTCAAGTTCCCCATGAACTTTAACTTTAGCCGATTACCCCCTTAAAATATTATAAATAGCCAATTTACCCCCCTAGCGTTAGATTTTAAAATTTTCATCCATCCAATTTTCCATTCTTTTTGCCCCAATACATTGTCATGTGTTGTCCACGTGATCAAAATGGATAAAAATGAAATTTTTTAAAATCCAGCGTCAGGAGAAAAATTAGTTATTTATAAAAGTTCAAGGGGTAATCGGCTAAAATTAAAGTTCAATGGGGAAATTGGCTAATTATAAAAGTTCAAAGGGTAATTGGCTAAAATTAAGGTTAAGGGAGGAAATTGACACCTCTCTACAAGTTCATGAGGCAAATCGACAAATATGCTTATTTTTTAACTGTGATCTTTTTGTGTGCTTCAGATTATGAATAAATATCTTTATTCAAAAATACAAATTTATATTTAACGGTTAAAAAAATAGAGTATAGAAAGTCCAAAATACCATAAAAAATGGCTTTTTATATTAGCACCCCACAAAATGTTGAATGCAACTCACATTAAAATTTAGTATTAAATGACTTATTTACCCTACTATGCAATGACAATTTTGACTTTATTAGGTTAAAAAAATAATTAAAAAAAATTTATATACACCCCAAATCACTTTTAATGTATTATTTATGTTCTTTAACTATCAAAACCCTTTCAACCCTTCATTGTTAAACAAAACTCTAACCAATGAAACTACAAACATGTTGATTGAGAAAATTTATTTTTGATGAATGAAACACGAAATCGATGTTTTGGAAACTTCATATGAATGCTTTAAATCTTAGGCGACATCTTTTGTCAAAATTTCAGTAGACATTTTTTGTCCAAATTAAGGTGTATATTAAGAATGTGGGGTGTGAGGGTATTATGAGGAAATATGTGGGGTATATTAAGATAATTTTTAATTGAAAAAGCAAATGTGGAGTGTATTAAGTATGTGGAGTTTATTCAACAATTTGTGGAGTGTTAATATATTAAGCCTAAAAAAGTTTATTCAACAATTTCATGCTCAATAAATGTTTGTTAAGTTCGTTGTGTAGTACAGAAGTAGAGATTTCGGGTCACTACAGAGTGTGGGCAATAAAAAGGCACCGCACCGCAGCAAGGCAACAAACAAAGTCTTTAAACAAAGAAAATTCAAAGGTAATGACAATATCCAATGTTAACTGCTAGTTGCCATTGCTGAAACCAAACCCAAAAGTCAGAAAAAGGGAGAACAAAATAAAAACCTCAGCTACATAGGTTTCCTGCATTACCACCAAAGTTTAGTTTTAAGAAGAAAAAAAAAATGTGAGAGTAATTTTTTAGATCGTAAAAATATCACTATTTCTAAAATCTCTGCCTAACATTGGCTAAATCTTGTCTACGCGCTAGGCGGTTGCACACCGTCCTGACTAATTCATAGGCATTTGAAAATTAAGAAATGACACATAGACTGCCTAGGCGCCCTCCTAGCTTACTCAGACCCGCCTAGGCATCAACTTAGATCGGGACTCTCACTTGGACAAAAAATAGATAACTTGCATATTGCATTATTTTCTAATATTATAATTTATATGTCATCATATTTTGCAATTTATATATCCAAATGCAATTATGTATTTTTTAAGTATAAGCAAAAACTTATTTATAAGGTATATAATAAATGTACTTAAATCCGCTTAAATCTCGCCTTGCCGTCTAAGTGCCCGACCCCTACCCATTGCCCAACTAGTGCCTATCATCTTCAGAACTTTGAAAAATATTATGAGTAGCTGTTGTGGGTTTAATATGCTGAAACAATTCGTGAAGTTCTTACTAAGGCTGGTTCGGTATGGGATACCGAACCGAAACCACCATCCTGATTTCCAAACTGAAATATTTCGGAACGGGATTTCAATTCCCGAAACTGAACCGAATTTCTAAGATTCTCGAACTTCGGGATGCCCAATTTTTTTTTCGAAATATCAGGACGGATCGGGATTGATCCTTCATGCCCAAATCCAATTCATACGAAGCCAAATTGCACCATAACTCTGCAATTCAAAACAAAAATAAAAATAAAAATTCTGTAAAAAGCTCAAAATGATCAAACAAACAGATCCCAAAACAAAATTCAAATCAAATAAAGAATCAGATTTACATCCCATTATTATTATTATTATTTGAGAAATGACTACAACCCATTAAAAAAACCACATAATTAATCATGAAGATCTGAAAGGATGGTTGTTGCTCCGATGCGGTGATGGCAAGTGGGCGAAGCTTGTAGCGAGGAACGGAGGATTTGGGTTGAGCAGAGATGGCGCAGATGAAAGAAGAGCTATTTTGGGGTTTTGGGAATCGAAAAGATACAGAGTAGGAAGAAGAAGAGAGGGAAGAAAGGGCAACGGTGGCAGGACATGAAGAGACAGCTGTTATGGCAGTAGTCGTAGCCACTGACCTCAGAAATGCAGAGGCAGAGTAGAGAACAGAGGCGAAGAAGTGAGAACTCAAGAGAGATGAGAGGGTTGAAAATTGAGGCTTCGGTGAGAAATGTGAGAGAGTGAAAGTGTGAAACCCATAACTTAGATTGGACGGTTGGGATTATATCTCAACCAATCCAACGGTCCAAATAGTTTATAATTTCTAGTTTAAATTAAATACATATTATATATTAATATATTGTTGTTACCGAACTTAAGGTTTATCGAAACCAAATATCATACCAAAAGTTTCGGACTATTTCAGTTCGGGTTACCGAAGTTTCGGGATTTTCGGGTTTGGGTTTTTTTCGGGGCGAGTTTGAGAAATTTCTGATCGGGTTCGGTTTTTTCAGCTTTTTTTTCCAGCCCTAGTTCTTACACTCTAAATTAGAAACGAAATTTCTTCATTTTTTCGACTTTCCAAAAATCAGGTTTTAACTTTCATGACCGACACCAAATGAAAACAGAAAATTCAAAGTTGAAAGTTGGAAGACCACCTAGAAACCCGGCTCCTTCATAGTTCCTTAATTTGTCCAACTCCTCGTCGACACCGAGCAAATAATTTGGTTGGAAATTAAATTTTTTGGAGATAATATGTCCGATAATAACTAAATGTAGTAACAATTGCATAAACTGGTTGATGATCTACACCGACAGTTCACAGCTTCACAACACTTGTGGCCTAAAATCTCAACCTCAGTTCATCTATAAATACCACCTATACCATTCTCCTCTTCATCTCAATATCTCCTCGGTTCAAACAATTCTCTTAATCCTTTTTGCTCTTCATTTGATCATTTTTTCAAGTCAAAAAATCACAATGGGAGTTTTCACCTATGAAACCGAGTTCATCTCGGTCATTCCCCCACCTAGATTGTTCAAGGCTTTCATCCTCGACGCCGATAACCTTATCCCGAAGCTTGCTCCACAAGCAGTGAAGGGCATTGAAATCCTTGAAGGAAACGGAGGGGTTGGAACCATTAAGAAAGTTACCTTCGGCGAAGGTTTGATGGTTGTCCCTATTTCTTTATGCTCAAGTGTCTCTCCTTCTTTCTCCTTCAAAATATCAGCAAAACCTCATGAACTCATAGCCTTGTTTCGATTTTCTCCATGAACTTTAAATTAGGTTATAAGCCATCTGATCTTGAAAGAGAAATGACTTCATATGCGCCTTTTATTTTATGTATGTCCATTGATTTTTTTTTAATTTATTCAACACAATGGACAAAAATAAATAAAGGTGCATAATGATGAGTAAAAATCACTTCCCTCTTTTAAAAGTGCCAATTATCCCTTGCCTCACATCGATTTAGGGGTCTTAAATAACGGAAATTTTCTTTTTTTTGGGGGGGGGGGGGAGGGGATTGTTTCTTGATTTCTCCCATCTTTTTAGTATCTGATGAATAATATGATGGTACAAAATTTGTGGCAATATGACAAGCATTATTTAAACTAATTTGAATATTTATGTTTTTCTAGGCAGCCAATTAGGGTTTGTAAAGCACAGAATCGATGGGATTGACAAGGACAATTTTGTATACAGTTACACTTTGATTGAAGGAGATGGTTTGTTGTCCGACAAAATTGAGAAGGTAGCTTATGAGACCAAATTGGTGGCATCTCCTGATGGAGGATCCATCGTCAAAAGCACCAGCCATTACCATGCCAAGGATGATGTTGAAATCAAGGAAGAGCAAGTTAAGGCTGGTAAAGAACAGGCTTCTGGTCTCTTCAAGCTTGTTGAAAGCTACCTCTTGGCCAACCCTGATGCCTACAACTAAATCTGAAGTTATTCATATTTGTAATATGCTTGAGCTCCCAGCTTAACAGCTGAAGGTGTGAAGGGTGCGTTTAAATATTTCTTGACCAGTTGTTCATGGTACTAGTAGATTGAATATCTATATGTTGTAATGTATTCTATAATAATTCGATCGGTATTACCTTTAATAAAAATAAATTAATAATATACTCGAGACTCGAATTTAAATTTTTACTTATAGGTGGATAAAATGTTGAAGTGCAAATTTTCTTAGTGTGTTTTTCTTAAAATGTTAAAAGAAATATGTTAAAAGTTGTCATACTTCGAATTTGTGTCAATAATCATGTTATTTTTAGGAAAAATTAGTTTCTGGTCCTTAGTTTCTAATATTTATTGACTAAGACCTTATCAGTTTTTAAATTTTCATCAAAGTCTTTAGCATTAATATATTAATGAATTACATGTAAGTTAATGTTGTAGCCTATTTTATTTGACAAAGGTGATGGGGCTGGCCGCAAGGAGAAGAGAGAGTGAGAGAGATGTATTTGTAAAATTGTAGGGGAATATATATGTTATCCCTCCTACATAGTGCCTTTATTTATAGTAGTAAAAAGAGAGAATATATTTCTTCATCCCCAAGGAATACAAGTTGTAATAGGAAGGGATAACTAGAATCAAATCTAATCTAGGATTTACACAATCACACTTAAACTAGGAAAGTTTACAACACTCCCCCTTAAGTGTGTAAATACTCAAGGTAGATTTAGCATCATGCAGAAGTTGATGAAGTTGACTTGTCGACACTGATTCTAAGGAATAACACTTATTCTGAATAAGGTAGGAACTTGCATAAGTAAGTGAGTCTCACTAAAAAAAACCCTAAGGCTATGACAAAAACCCGATGAGGGACAAAGTCCATAGTCTAAGGAAAAATGTGTGAGAAATGCAAAGTCAAAAGAAACGTCTACGAGACGTCATCAGGGATATGACCAGCCCAAGGTGGGTGCCTCGTTAAAACCTAGTTAGATAGCAAAAACCCAGTGGGAAAAATGCTCATAATCGTAGGGAAGAAGAGTACATTAAGATCAAGCAAATATTCTTCAGGATACTCCCTCTGAGTTTAACACAATTCCAAAGAGAAATAGCAATGTTACAACTCAGACAGTTTATGCATACTAATTCCATGAACAAGCTTCTGAAACGTCATCTTTGATAATGATTTAGTGAAGAGGTCGGCTAGATTGTATTGTGAACGAATTTGCGTGACTACAATCTTCTGATGCTCATGTTGTTGATGTGAAAAGAAGAACTTTGGTTCAATGTGTTTGGTGTTGTCTCCTTTGATATAAGAGTTGTTCGATGCATGCTACGTTGTCTTCAAAGATGGCCGTTGGGACATCAACGACGGGATAAAGATCTCAAGAGCTTCGAATATGGCCTACTACTGCTCTCAACCAAAAGCATTCCCGAGTTGTTTCATGTAAGGCGATAATTTCAGCATGGTTAGACAACGTGGCAACTAAGGTCTGTTTAGTTGACCTTCAAGAGATTGCAGTGCCTCCAACGGTAAAGACATAACCCATTTGAAAACGCGCCTTGTGCGGATCAGATAAGTATCATGCGTTGGCATAACCAATAAGGCGAGAATCGACTCGAGAAGCAGAGGGTGCGGCATCACTCTAGGATTCATAGGGATAGAACAAACCCAAATCTGTAGTACCCTTAAGGTAACAGAAGATGTCTTTCACGCCAATCCAGTGTCTGCATGTAGGTACATTATTGTATTTGCCAAAAGATTAACAGTGAAAGAGATGTCAGGTCTAAAGTATTAAGCTAAGTACAATAAAGCGCCTATAGCACTTATATAAGGTACTTTAGGCTCCAAAATCTCTTCATCATCCTCATTTGGACGGAAGAGATCTCGTTTTGCATCTAGCGATCAAATGACCACAATAGTACTCGAATGCTTCGCTTTATCCTTATTAAAGCGGCGCAACACCTTCTGGGTGTAGTTCGATTGATGTACTAGGATTCCATCCGAACAATGCTCTATCTCGAGACCGAGACAGTATCGAGTCTTACCTAGATCTTTCATCTCAAATTCCGACTTCAAGTGCGTGGCAGTTTTCGCGACCTCTTCAGGAGTTTTGATGACATTCATGTCATCGACATATATTGCAACAATCGTAAATCTGGAATGTGACTTCTTAATGAACACACAAGGGCATAGTTCGTTGTTCATATATCCCTGACTAGTCAAATACTTACTCAGACGGTTATATCACATTCTTCCGGATTGTTTCAAACCGTAGAGTGAACACTTCAGCCGTATCGAGAGCGTGTTCTGGGGTTTAGAAACATTTAAACTAGTCAATGTAAGTCCTTGGGGAACTTTCATGTAAATTTCCATATCAAGATCCCTATATAGATATGCGGTTACTACGTCCATCAGCTACATACTCAGTTTTTCAAAAACTACCAAACTGATAAGGTAGCAAAAAGTAATCACATCTATAATGGGTGAATAAGTTTCGTCATAGTCAATCCTAAGGCGTTGTGAGAAGCCTTGTGCAACAAGACGAGCTTTGTAATGCACAATTTTGTTCTTCTCATTACGTTTCCGAACGAAAACCTACTTGTAGCCAAAGAGCTTCACATGTGGAAGAGTAGGAGCCACAGGTTCAAACACCTCATGTTTTGCAAGCGAATCGAGTTCGACTTGGATTTCTTGTTTCCAGTTTAACCAATCAGTTTTACGTCGACATTCATCAATGAAATGCAGTTCAATGTTATCGCTCAACATGATTGCAAATGCCAATGCATCGTCGATAATCATATCATTTCTACGCCACACGTCATCTAAGCTAGCATAATAGACTGAAATCCCACGATTCTCGGAAGGAGGATTTGTCTCTTCAAGGACACTTCCATAATTTAGAATTTCGTCATGAATTGGATAGAATGAGTAAGCGATAGTCAGATTCACGGTAGGCTCTTCGGGACCTTGTGCTGTGGATTTCCTCTTCCGGGGGTGTGAATCATTTAAACCAAGGGGTCTGCCATGCTTTTGTGTAGGGCCAAATGATTGGCTAGCCGGTAATGTACGTGGATCACTAAGATTGGTGTCCCAGGGTTCCAGGAAGGAAGTCCATCGTACATTTGGTATATCCGTCTTTGTAGGCGTATTTGGAGCTGGAATATGTGATCTTGTCACGCGCGCTAAATTGGTGAAAACATTTGGTATGCTCTGAGCTATACAATGGAGATCTAATATACACTGCACTTCAGTTTCAGACTGAGTGGTGCGGGGATCTAAATGAGACAAAATGGGGGTCATCCACAATAATTCATGTCATTCTTCAAAAACGTTAACATTCTTATTTGCCCCTAATGACGGGAAGACTATCTCATAGAAGTGACGATCCACGAAATAAGCGGTAAACAGATCGCATGTCAAAGGTTCTTAGTAGCGAATAATCGAATGAGAATCATATCTGACATAGATTCTCATCCTTCACTGAGGCCCCATTTTTGTACATAAGGGCGGGGAGATCGGCATATATACAGCACAACAAAAAACATGCAGATATGATAAGTCGAGTTCGTATCCGGTAACCAACTAAATGGCACAAAAATAGTTGGGTTGCAATAGGCCTCAGGCGGACCAACTTTGTTGCGTGCCATATTGCATAGCCCCAAGCAGCAATCAGAAGTTTGGTACGTATGACCAACGATCGAGCAATCATTTGTAAGCGCTTAATGAAAGCCTCTGCCAAGTCATACTAGGTGTGAACATGGGGTACAAAATGTTCAACTTCAACCCCAACTGACATGCAATAGTCATCAAAAGTTTTAGATGTGAATTCTCCAGCATTATCCAATCGAATATATTTGATCAGATAATCAGGGTGGCAAGCCCCGAGCTTGATAACCTGAGCTAACAGTTTGGAGAATGTAGCGTTCCTTGTGGACAACAAGCACACGTGTGACCAACGTGTGGAAGCATCAACCAAAACCATAAAGTATCTAAATGGTCCGCATGGAGAGTGAATCAATCCATAAATGTCCCCCTGAATCTGTTATAGAAAAATGGGAGGATTCAAACAAATCTTGTCATAAGAAGGCTTGGTAATAAGTTTTCCCATTGAACATGTTTGACATGTGATTCCTTGGATCGAACCTAAACTTCAGGCTAGTGGATGCCCGTGTGATGATTTAAGGATTCAGCGCATTGCTATTCATCTAGGATGTCCCAAACGATTATGCCAAAGTGTAATTTCGTGCGTGGTCCCAGTAGTAGGGCCAGCCGTATAGTGGAATTCTATAGGGCGTATGGTCGTAGTATATAGGCCACTCGAGATACGCTCCATCTTTTCTAGAATATACTTTTGGCCATATTCGTATGAAGTTATGCATATAAGTTTAACTCCGTTTTCTACATAGGTTTCAACGTGGTAATTGTTATCTCTAATGTCCTTGAAACTTAACAACGTTCTTCCAGAATGTGGAGAATCAAGTGTCTCAACAATGGTTAAGATTATACCATTGGACAACATTACACGTGCCTTATCGTATCCTTCTATCAGGTTGGATAGGCCTGAAAAGGTTGTCAAATGTGTATTCTTATGTATGAAGTTAGTGAAATAGATGCGTTCACTCAAAACGATGTGTGGTTACACTATCTGCCAGACAACTAACTTCCCCATTAGTCATACCTAGAATGAAAAATTAATTTGAATCGGTCACATGCATAAAAATTCTAAAAACAAATATCAATTCAAAATAATTTCATATATTCAAGGATGGTAATTAATGAAAACTTAATATCCAAAAACAAATCACCAAAAAATAATCCAAACATAAAGGAAAACTGTTCAAAAATCAACCAAAAAAAACAAATGAAGGGTTCAACCCCATTATTCAATTTTAACTAACTAAAATTGTTTATGTCTAACATTCTAATCTTCCATATGGGTGGTATCCTCTTGAAAGTCATAAACCTCCATCATTGTAGTCTTTGGTTCGTCCACTTGTACGAAGTTTGATTCAAACTTCTTACAACGAGAATTATATTCATCTCCAACCTTCTTGGGAGCTCGGCAAACACAGGACCAATCGTCCTTTGAACCACAGCGATAACACATGTCTGCATCCATGTTTCAAGTGCTTTACCCTTATTCTTGAAGTTCGAGGCCTTAGAAACGAGGTTTGAGAGCTTCTGGTCTTTGTTTCCTCCCTTGGATGGGCCTTGACTATGTTGACCTTGGTGGGATGGCTTCTGGCCACTCTTACCATGCCTCTTTTGGCGTTTTGTACGTTGATTTGTGCTATAATGTGTTTCAAGCACAACAGTCATCCCAATAGGTCAAGCTTGATGATTATTCATCAATAGCTAGTTCTGCTTTTCAGCGAGAAGTAAAATAGAGATCAAATCCGAGAACCTAGTGAACTTCTAAGCTCTATATTGTTGTTGCAGGACAATATTAGACGTAGAGAAGGTCAAAAAGGTCTTCTTTAGGAGATCCTCTTTAGTCAAAGTTTTGTTACAAAACTTGAAAAGTGATCAGATTCGACAAACTTCAGAATTATATTTATTCACAGACTTAAAGTCTTGGAAGCGCAAATGTTGCCAGTATGTCTTGCTTCAGGCAAGAATAAGTCATTTTGATGATCAAAACGATCAGCCAAAGCGACCCATAGTGCACGTGAATCCTCCTCAGCAAGATACTCAATTTGCAAGACGTCATGGATATGTCTTCGGATGAAGATCATAACAATGGCTTTTTCAGCTTTGCCAACAGGGTTGTCCGTCTCTTCTTCAATGGCAAGACGCAAGTTCTTTGCAGTGAGGTGGAGTTTCACATCATGGACCCACTTGTGGTAGTTTTTTCCAAAGATGGTGAAGTCAAGTTTGTTCAAGTTCGACATGTTCCTATCACAAAATAGATGGACAAGATGTGGTTAGTGTAATGGAGAAAAAAATCAATCCATTCACATAGGAGTAGAATATACAGGTTATAATAGACATGTATTGGTTTAATTTTGCATGAAAAATTTCGGGTTTTCATGGGTGATGTTTTTAAATGAAAACTTCAGGTTTTTAAATAAGGCATGTTTTTAAGAAACTTCAAGTTTCAAAATAATTATGAACTTCATGTTCATATATTCCAACAGGCAAACACAAATATATATACAAAAATATGCAAATAGAACTTCAGGTCTACGATTGTAATTGAATTCATTAATTGAACTTCGGGCCAAATTTAAAGTGTGGGTGAAAAAACTATAAAACCCAATTTGTTTAAAAATATTAAACAATAGAACTCAGGGCCCAAAAATATAGGCCAAAGCCCACGGGTGGGCTGAGCAAATTTTGGTTAGGGACAAAACAGGCCGTAACAGGCAAACCCCAAAAAAAAATATCAATGCAGCCAAATGCACGCAGGCCCGAAAATTTGGTTTTTTTTTTTTTCACGGGCTAATCAAGCCTTAATATGAATAGTGGGCTGCAGGCCCAATATAGTAGGCCGGATCATGTGTGACGTAATACGGGGGAACACATATGCATCAGGAGAGTTGAGATCCGGTGCGGCACACAATGCCGGGACACCATAACCCCTTAGGTCAGTGTTGGGTTGAGCCATGTATTGGGCTGCATCATGGGAGCCCATTCTAAAAAAAAAATTCTCTTTTTTTTTTTTCTGCTGGCCGAGAAAGGTCAGCCTAAAGATTTGGGGCTTAGGGTTTCAACCAAGAACACCCCATCCGAAGTTGGGTGCAGTCACTGGGGACAAAGGCCAGTGCCACCACTGCAGACGGCCATATTGTGGGAAAAATTTCTCGGTGCAAGGTCAGAGGTTCGACAACAAGAAAGTTATGGGGGATGAAAGGAGTACCTCGACATCGAGGGGAAAAAAAACCTAAGAAATTCAAATTGGAATTTCACCCAAATTCGATGAAATTTCTTCGGAAATTTCAATGTTATAGAATCAAAATTATGATACCATGTCAAATTTGGTCACAAAATTGCACGTCAAAGCCGTGGTCTCGTTACAGGCGAAGTAGATTTTCTGGGTTTGGACGCCATGAGAGTCAAGTTTCAAATGAGCTTTGATGCTCCTTGCTTGCTCGGGGTCACGGGTTCGAAGAACCCATGTGGTGATTTTGATTTTTTTTCCTTTTTTTTTTTCAATTCAATTCATATATAATTCAATTTCATGCATATGCAATTCAATATTTTAATGTATGTACATATATTTGATGCAATTCGTAGCAAATATCAAATTCACATAATTCAACAATTATGAATATAATGCATATACAATTTATGTAGAATCTAAAATTCAAAAAAACGTAAAGTTGGGTCATGCATTATGGTGAATATTCATGCTATTAGGGCTGCAAAAATATCGAGATAAAAACCGTTGTTTTGAAAGAACCTAATTACGTGATGATATGGATGAACTGGTTGGATGCAGAAAAACTCTTCAACGTTAGATTCCTAAGCGTAGCCGTAGAAGCGTGCTGATAACGTATTGTAACCTATTTTATCTAACAAAGGTGAGGGGGCCGGCAACAAGGAGAAGAGAGAGTGAGAGGGATGTGTTTGTAGAATTGTAGAAGACTGTGTATGTTATCCTTCCTACATAGTGCCTTTATTTATAGTAGTAAAAGGAGAGAAGATATTCCTTCATCCTCAATGAATACAAGTTGTAATAGGAAATGATAACTAAAATCAAATATAATATAAGATTTACACAATCGCACTTAAACTAGGAAAGTTTACAATAGTTACATAATTTTTATATTAAAAAAATTAGTAATTGCTTTAGAGTTTTAATACTCACACCCTTAATAAACTCCTAATTAATTTTCAATTCAAGCATTTTCCAAATATAAAAAGTAAAGGTTTTTTTCATCACAAATGGTCCCTAAAATTGGCCTAACTCATCATGTTGGTCCTTCAATTTGAAAATCAATCAATGTCATTTCTGAAATTGACTACCGCAAATCAACTTGGTCCTTACCGTTTAATCCGTTAAGTTTTCTGTTGATAGGGCATACAAGTAAAGCCCCTGTCCAATTAAATAGTGCCATGTGGAAAAATCTATAAAATCATAAAAAGACGAATTTAAAAACCCATAAAAAAATACCCAAAACTAAAAAAGAAAAAAAGAAAAGAAAAAGAAGATGAAGCAGGCAGCATCATCGTCTTCCTAAGATGCCATAACCCAGCCACCACTTATGCCAGATCCTAACCAGCAACCACTCCTTCCAAATCCCAACCACCAGCCAAGCCCTTGATTCTTTGACTCTATTCGTTGATCTGTTGGCTTGACCAGCCACCCATTCTCCCTCTGCATATCCTTCCATCGCCCAGGCAGTGGCGTTGTCCGTGTGCTGATGCGACACGTCTTCTATCCATCGATCTACTTATAACACCGCTTGCAATTTCGTTCTCTTTCTGCAACACCCACGTTGCTCCTCTTGAACCCATATTCTTGCTTTCTCCACTTTCTTACAGCAACACACACTGAGTTCTTGGAAGGGCTCTGCAATTGTGGCCAGAACGAGGAGCAAGAGGGCTCAGACTGGATTTTTTTTATAATTATTTTATTTGGCTAAACAATAATACATGGCACTAAATCATTGGTTGTGTTGGCCACATGTGTGCTACGTTAGCAAACTAACAGAAAACTTGATCGAATTAAACGGCAAGGACCAAGTTGATTTGTGGTAGGCAATCTCAGATATTACATTGATTGATTTTCAATTTCATGGACCATCTTGATGGTGATAGTTCATTTTAGGGATCATTTGTGATAAAAACCCAAAAATAAATTTGGAATAAGTTTGTAACCATTAAATTTTTGTAAAAAATTGATATGTATCCATTTTTAAATATACCAATTTGTTAAAAATGTGCCCTTTTTTAAAATGTACCCATTTTTTATATAAATTTCGTTCAATCTTTTCTCTAATCCATTTTTTTTAAACTTATATGGGTACATTCTATTTCGTTGATTTGAGAATGTATCTATGTCAAGTTTAATGGAAAAATTGAATAATGTTATTAAGCCTAAATGATTTGTTAGATGCTATTTTGACTTCAGTTGTTTTTCTTTTTCTTCTACTAATCTTTTCCTATATGTTTGATTTATAGGCCTCTTGAATTTTGAATTGTGATTGGAAATTGGAGTCCGCACATGGAGTATAGGTAAAACCACTACTTATTTTTCTTATTACTTTTCCTTAAATGTCTTTTGAGTCTGAGATTGAGTCTGTAAATTTCCGACAACTATGCATACCAAGAAAGCCAATGTTTTTCTTTTAGGTATAAAGAACCAAATACATTATAATATATATATATATATATATATATATATATATATATATATATATTCAAGGAATGCTTTGCTGTTTTTACTTTTTAATTGTTTAGTTCAATGGCTGTTTGGATCCTTAAAAATATTCTTTGTTCAAATGTCACTTTGGAAGGATAATTAAATCGATATAAATTCTGTCTTTTTAGATGGATAATTAAATCGATGTAGATTATGTTACCGTTTGCTTTATCAGTTTACTTATTTGAATCAAATGCAAATTCTAATATTCTATTGTCAAGCCCTGAAATTAAAACATAGTTTTTTCACATTAAATTGAGTTTTTCCATGATTGAGAACTCTTTTTTTGTTCAAATTGTGTTACCAGTTTTGTGTTTTTTTTTTCATCTAGCAGGTGGATATTTAAATTGTATAAGTCGTGTGTAAAACACCATAATCATAAAAGGCCCTTCTGCATGCGCGTGCAGGGAGGCTAGTTAATCTTTATGGCGATGAGGTGGGACATGTGAAAAATACAGCTTTTTCTTATTTTCCAAACATCATATGAAGAAAAAAAATCATGGAAACATACTCTTAGATATGTTTCGATTCAGAGGCGTACATGCACTTACTCTTATCATTTTCACTAAAATTACTGTAGAATTGCATATACTTTCAAACGAATAAATGTATATAACTATAGCCACTTTTAACTCTTATTTATTGCGGGGTCATGGAAATAGAAGGGTGCAGTGGTGGAGAAAAGGGCTTAGAGATGCGTTTTTCTTCTACCAATGCCTTTTTCTGTAGTAAGTATACAAGTAATAGAGAGAAAAAATTTGCTCTTCAAGTGTATAAGGTAAAATAGGAAAGTATTATCTGTATTACATAGAAATCCTACTATAATACTACCTATGTTAAATATTAATTACAACACTTCTTCTTGAGTGTGTAAATATTCAAATAGTAGTTGCATCAAATCTTTAGATAGGAAGTCGAAGAAGTTGATGAAGTCGTCTCGTATA
This sequence comes from Malus sylvestris, assembly GCF_916048215.2. Taxonomy (NCBI): domain Eukaryota; kingdom Viridiplantae; phylum Streptophyta; class Magnoliopsida; order Rosales; family Rosaceae; genus Malus; species Malus sylvestris. The sequence goes on from NC_062275.1 coordinate 12,197,473, forward strand.
GGCATTTATTTATAGGCAACACGCGAGCTAGTCTCAAATAGGGAACTGCATATAGGAGTAAATCTCACAAAACCTGAAAATAGTAAAATCCGATATGGACAAAATCCATAGTGTAAGGAAAAAAGAGAGTAAATGTAATAAGTCAAAATTAACGTATCTAGAATGCGAGTAAAATGCACACAAAGGTATGACCAACCTATAATTGGCGTCTCTTCAAAACCTCGTTAGACAACAAAAACTCAATGGAACAAATGGTCCCGATCATTGGAAAAGAATACACTTTAGGTCAAACGAATATATTACAGGATATTCCTCTTGAGTTTGCAAAACTCCCCTTGAGAACTACAAGCGTTGCAGATCAAACAGTTTACGCATAGTAATTTCTTAAACAAGCTTCTGAAAAGTAGACTTTGACAATGAGGTCGGCAAGACAATTTGACTTTAATTTTCGGATGCTCTTGCTGATAATGGGAGAAGAAAAACTTCAGCGCAATATGTTTGCTATTGTCTCCTTTGATGTATCATTTCTTGATCCGGTCAATCTAAGCGACATTGTCTTCATAATCGTTGTCAGGACATCAACGACGAAACGAAAACATCAATGATAGAACGAAGTCTGGATGTGCTTTGAATATGCTCAATAAAGCTCTCAGTCAAAAACACTCATGTGTAGGCTTGTGAAGGGCGAGAATTTTAGCATGTTCAAAGAAGTTGCAACTAATGTCTGTTTGGTTAACTTACAAGATATTGCGATGTTTGCAACTATGAAGACATAACCCGTCTGAAAATGTGTCTGGTGTGTGTCAGATAAATAACCTACGTTAACATATCCAACAAAGCAAGCATAATTTCGAAGACCAAAGGGGTGATCCATAGTACTTTTGTGATAACAAAAGATATCATTAACATCATTGCAGTGTTGACATGTTGACGCGTTACTATATCTTGCTAAAAGATTATCAACGAAAGATGTGTTTCAAAATGTCTCATTGAAACTGCCGGATTATACACACTGCATTAGAAACGAAGATTTAAGTAGATTGAAACAGAATGGCAAAACATTATTGGCTGCCAAACCTGCAATAATTGTTCACATGAGCTTATATCTATATTATTACGCCAGAAGAGCTTATGGTACGAATAAAACTATTTAGTCAACTATGATTAGTTGATAGAGCAACAAAAAAAAATTATTAATTGGTTGGTTGAAATACAAATAATGAACGTAGTACAGGCTATAACTTGCAGAATCCATTGAATTCGTGATAATATATGGGTGGTAGAAATAGTTTAACAAAACAAAAATAATAATTCATTTATTTGTAAGGAATAAAAGATGTTCGATATACTTTAATTGATTCCAACAGCTGCTAGGAAACTTATATTTAATTGATTACAACAGCTGCTAGGAAACTTATTATATAAGTAGACTAGCTAGTACTTTGGTAGGGGTTTTCACTGTGGTTAGTATTATTCAAGCATCTCTTTTTACTCAAATATTTTTATTAATTTTTTTCTATTGATCTCTTTCAATTTATTTAATTTAACGGCAAAAAATCCAGATGAATACATAAAAAATAAAAATATGTGTGTTGATAACACCATTCTTCATTTTTACAGAAAGACATAAAATAAAATAGTCAGCATAAATGTTATCATGTTCTATGATGACCTTCCTCCAGCTTTCGGCAGAATTATTGCGCAAACTTTTTTATTGGTTTTTTTTTTATAAAGTAAAGTTAATTGGCCACGTTCATGAGATACTACATGCTCAGCTGTAAGTTTGAAGCATGTTGTTGCTGTCCGTATGTGGTATTTGGTAATGTAAACTGCTCCATTAATCCGGATGAGGATCTCTCCAGATTCTCTTTACAGGATCATAAGGATCTTCACATTCTAATCGTTCATCGTATATTATGCGATCAGTTTTCGTCAACTATTATTTATCTTTAATTTTAAATAATAAAATTCAAATAATTTATAATCGCACAATGTACGATAAATAGCTAATATGTGAGGATTCTTAGGATCTCCACAATTGGATCCAGATGGGATCCAAACCCCATTAATCCTACCATTTAGTTCATGTATGAATGAAGCGATTGAATTTTGGTTTCTTACCATTATTTTATGAGAGATTATATCCACACACTTCAAATTACTTCTCTCACATTTTTTTAATTTTTTAATATTTTATACACACCACTAACACTTGATAGAAAAATATTAAAAAATTAAAAGGATGTGAAATTGGTGTGTGTAAATATAATCTCCCTATTTTATTAATCTCAAATTTCATAAATTAGCCTATAACTTGTTAGCAACAAGCCTAAACGCCCAATCAAGGAAAACTACAATATAATACCACTAATTCTAAAAAATCTTAGCAGCGTCTGCCACTAAGAGATGTTGAACAGAAGCAGATCACTTGATCGAAACAAATTGAATTTAGTGATCACGATAAACTAAGGTTAACTAGTTTATCAGCCACAAAATTTATCTCATGATAAATAAATATGACAGAGTTTACAAATCAAAACTTTGGATTATTTTGTCACAATGTAGATATCCATCCCCAAGTATAATCAGGTACCATTAGTTATTCAGCGTTTGTAACGAATTTATTTAATTCCAAGTAAATTAATAAGGAGTTTACTCCAGTGCAAGATATAGAATTTAATTTAGAGAATTTTAACGAAAAGTTTCCGGTTCTGTTCATTTTAACGAAAAATCACATTTTTACATTACAAAGTCAATTCTGGTACTATTCACTTTATCCTTTATTTTGTCCTTATTGTTAAAACTCAAAGTTTTCAAGCGCTTTTTATTAATTTTCCTTTTAATTTATACTAAGAAGTTGTTGAGAAAGCAACTGGAAATTAATGAGAGAAATTGATAGGCAACGTTGACTGCCAGTTGCCATTGTTGAAACAAAAAGAACTCTCAAGTCTTCAACACCCCATCCTCATCCTTTCCCAAATTAAACAAGTGAAAACAAAATTTACCAAGATGATAATTAACCAAGCCAAACTAAAAACGTTTTAACATTTATAATTATTGGTCAATTTTGTCATAATAATGTGTGCTCTTTTATCCTTTGGTTGCCTTTTCCCCTGAACTATATGATTTAAAAAGCTCCAAACATGTTATTTTCAAAAAGCATCGATCGTCTCTTACATTCCTACCTTTTAGAATGTTACCATCTAAATCAAGTGAGATCTGCAGACTGTCACTAGAATCTGAAAAGCAGCCTTGAAAGTTGAAACCCTATGTGCATGCACATCCAGTACTGGGGATGATCATCAAAGGGAAGAATTGAAACCATACATCTAGAAAGCCTTTATTTCCTTGGCTACAAAATCACCGGCCGTCAAAATCCAGTTGGACCTTTTTATTAATCTATTCAAATGAGCTTTATTTGACCAAAACATGGATTTTAATTAAAGATAGTATTATCTACGCACTCAATTTTAATTCTCACACATTCCTCATAATTTTGTTTGTCGGGTCAGATTAATTGAAGAAGATCAATGACTACAATGAACAATGATGTGTGGGAGGTAAAAATGAGTGTGTATACCGTCACTTAGATATATCCAATACACAAGTGACACAAATTATTAAACATTTTAAGATCCTTGTAAATTTGTAGAGATCGAATGATCAAAATGACAAAATGCCCCAAACTCTACTCCTATAAATACCACCTCTCAGCACCCATCTCCAACACAAAACTCTCAACCTTCACTCAAACCATCATCCTTGGTAGTTGCTTTCTTTTGCTCATTCTCAACCCTCTTTTTTCTCATCATGGGTGTCTACACATTTGAGAACGAGTACACCTCTGAGATTCCACCACCAAGATTGTTCAAGGCCTTTGTCCTCGATGCTGATAACCTCATCCCCAAGATTGCACCCCAGGCAATCAAGCATGCTGAGATCCTTGAAGGAGACGGTGGCCCTGGAACCATCAAGAAGATCACTTTTGGTGAAGGTCAGATAATTAGCATTGATAATTATCTAGATGGTTTCGCTTAACAAATTTTATCAACACATATACATGTTGATGTTGTCAAACTATTACAGCGCTAGTGGATTTCTATATATATGATTATGTGCGGTTTATATTCACAGTCTAACAATAAATAATTTATTTGTCTCACAGGCAGCCAATACGGCTACGTGAAGCACAAGATCGACTCGGTTGACGAGGCAAACTACTCATACGCCTACACTTTGATTGAAGGAGATGCTTTGACAGACACCATTGAGAAGGTCTCTTACGAGACCAAGCTGGTGGCATCTGGAAGTGGTTCCATCATCAAGAGTATCAGCCACTACCACACCAAGGGTGATGTTGAGATCAAGGAAGAGCACGTCAAGGCTGGCAAAGAGAAGGCTCATGGTTTGTTCAAGCTTATTGAGAGCTACCTTAAGGGCCACCCCGACGCATACAACTAAATTAATATGTTTCTATGGTATTTTGGGTGTCACCCTTCAGTCGAAGGTTGTGTGGCTTTTCTTTGTATGCTTTTTCTAGTCAGCCCAAAGTAGCCATGGTTTTGGGCACTTTGGCTTTGAAAAATAAGTTTATGGTTGTGATCATCTTCTGGTTGCCCTTGATGTATTTGTTTGAAAAAAAAGTTGCAGACTGTAAGTGTATTATCTATAAATATAATGAAATCAGTTAATGTCTCACTTGCAACCATTGATCATTTTTTTTTCTTTTATTATTATTATTTTGACTAACTTCTTGAAAACCTAAGAGAGATTATATTCACACACCTCAAATTACTTCTCACACCTTTTTAATTTTTTAATATTTTCTACACACCACTAACACTTGATAGAAAAATATTAAAAAATTAAAAGGGTGTGGGAGAAGTAATTTGGGGTGTGTAAATATAATCTCTCAAACCTAAAAATGTTAATTATACATCTTTTAGAGGCAAATCTATTGACACGGGAAATTTTTGAGTTTCACCGATTGATTATAAACAATAATATATTTACACATTTTTAAATAACCATATGTCCATCCTTTTCATATCGTAACAAGTTGTGATGGGACAAATTCTCTCCTTTTCCTAATCCCTTAAGTCTTCAAAACATTATCTAACAAAACCAGATTTTGTCACAACTCTGCAGCATAACCAGAACCCACAAATATTCCAAGTCATCAAATTAAGAATGGCTTCCCCCTGCCCCAAGAGCTAAGAAGAATTTTCAAATCGCTCCCTATGTTAACAGCAATTGACTTGGAAAAGTTGATATTTTGCTTCAGTCTCATTTGGACAACTATACCAAAAACAAACCATAACATCCGTTCAAGAGTTGGGCATCGATAAGGTACTATGAATGTAGTATTATTAGTATGTAGTTCTTGACAAATTTGAGGTAATACTTACTTTTGGTTGGAAAATACGACAACCTAAATTAGGACTCATGCTTTTAAATAACTAAAAGCGAAAAAAAAAAAAATTTAAACCAATCTTTATTAAAAATGTAAGTTAATTTTAGAAAAACACTTCAATTGCTTCATTTAAAAAGCATCAATTATGTGATTCTTAAAGAAATCACGTCAAGTGTTTTTAAAACCAAAAAATATTTTCTCAAAAGTGTTTTCAATTATTATAAAAACACATTTCCAAACGAGATAATTAAAGCCTACTGCTGCTGTCTATCCCAAAAGAAAAGTAACTGTTTCCAACGAAAATGCTAAGTAATAAAGACTGCTGCTCAGTAATTATCATAAACTTTCGTGATAACTTGTAAGTAGTTAAAGATCTACTGAGTAATTTATATTACACCTTTTTTTTTATTTACACATTTTTATTAATTTTGATCATTGATATTTTGATCATTGATATTCTTCAATTCATTCGATTCAATAATTAAAAATTAAAAATAATATGTGCTAACTAAAAATGAATGTATGAATAAATATGTCTTAGAACTAGACAAACATGAACCGGCTAGTTTAGAAATACAATACTTCAAATAGATAATACAACCACAAATAGAAAATTCAAACAGATAAGGAGACGGTCCACTAGTTTGGTGACCCATGACCTAGTGCATGTGCATCCATGATCCATCCACAAATGTGACCAAATACAAATTCCAACAAATCTGAGAAAGATATTGCAGAAAGAGAAAAACCATTATTTAAAATTTTGAACCACTTGTCATTCAGTATTATAGTTAGTGGTATTCTTCTTTAAGAAGTAGGATTCTCTCCTCTCTTTATTTTCCTCTCATTCACTCTTCTCTTATTTGAACGGTCACGGTTAGGTCACGTCAACATTTTATATTAATTTTTTTTATAAAAAGAAGAAAGACAAAATAGAGAATGTGGGAGTGAGAGGAGGGGATGGAAAGATAAGGAGAGAGAATCATAGTCCTTATTCACTTGTAAGTAAAATGTTTTAGGTTCGAATCTCGCAGATAACAAATTCAATACCAAATTAGATTGTTCATTATGTAGATTAGCCGAATTCCCTCTTCCCTTAATGTACATTATCGTTGCACTAAAATTTTTTTATATATAATTGGAACGACTTTCTTGGCCGGTAGATCGTGTGACTTGAGCCGGTGACTCAGTCTCCGTCAACCAAGGATTTTTAGGGTTGGCATAATAAAAGTATGATGAACCAGATTATACAAAAGGCAAGTCTACGATGGTAGTGTATACGTACTACCATCAACACATATGTACTGCATACGAAAAGAAATAATGACGAAAAATTAAAATTGATGCAGCTTAATTATCCAAACAAAATGGTGATACAGAATTAAAGATGGTAGTTTGCTTCCCGACAAGGTCTTCTGGTTTTAAGGAATACATCCAAATTAAAAAGCATATTGAAAAGTCGTTGGTTGCTAGACTTTTTCTTTGGAGTACATTGGGTTTATTGTCATTTGAAGGTTGCGCCAGAGGACCCACAAATTCAGGATTGAAAGAGTAAGGCTTAAGACGTATACGACAAAAAACTTCACGTACAACTTACTTACAATGTACATGACTATTGAAGGGTTAAATAATACTAAGTTTTAAGTTAAGGTAATAATACCGTCGTGATGTTGACATGACTTGCTTATAACCCTTTACTCCACTATTTATTGTAACAAAAGTTTCTTACGTGATAGTAGGGTTAGAGCAACTCTACCTTGAAGCCCTCCCTCCTTCTAAGCAATTCACTATTCAATCCACCATGTGAACAGTAACTGTTATAATGAACAGTAATTGCTTTTTGCATCTTCATCTATGCACTTGAATAGCCCTAGCAATAGGTAATAAAATATTATTAATTTTTTTTTTTACAAAATAATACTAAATAAATTTATTTGTAATTTCAGATAAGATATTTTAAATCGTTCTCGTTACGCCACGTGTCATTTACCCAAAATGACTATTATTAGGCATAGATTTCGACAAAGACTCGAACTTTCAAAACATGTAAAATCAAAGTAACAAACTTTATTAACTGGAAATTCACACCCAAAAGCACACAGAAAAATCCAAGCAAGATCCATAAGGGAGCATGAATTACATACACAATGAACTGGGTAGAACTCAACTTATCATCAAAATCATTTCTTGTTTCATTTGTACCATCATATAAAACCATTTCTTTAAATCAGCTTCAACATCCAAATCCCACAAAATTTTTAAACATAAAGCAACAAAATACACAATTTAACGCATATTCCAAATCCCAATCACAAAATGCATGAGAGAGAGAGAGAGAGAGAGAGAGAGAGAGAGAGAGAGAGAGAGAGAGAGAGAGAGAGAGAGAGAGAGAGAAGAAACTGACTTATTGTGACAAAACCCAACTCTCAGAACCTAGTGAAGTACTCATAGGAGGCTTAAAGAACACCAGAACGGAGATGAGATTTTTTCAGTCAGTGGATTCAAAGTGAAAAAAAATGGATATTTTTAATGGCAGAAGATATGATTTGAGGGTGAAATATTGGAAACCCAGATCAAAAAGTAAAGAGATTTAAAGAGATTGGGTATTGGCATGTGAGACTGGGCAAGCTGCTGCGAACCTAAGAAATTGGTTCAACTGAAACGGGTTCGACTGGACCGACGCCAGGCATGGCGTCAGCCTGATGTCATACCCCTCGGGCTGAAGGGCTAGCAATCCCTCACGGGCCTGGCCCTCGAGCTCCCACCCTCACTCGAGCTGACCAACGCTGGAGCCGAACCCACCGGCCCTCGGGCTCTTTCCTCTCGCCTATCCCCCTGAGCAAGGTCCAACGGTGGACTTGCTCTTAAAGGGTGATTTTCAGACGATCGGAATTCATTCCAAAACTTGTGGATCTAATTGAAAGCTTTGAATTATTCGAATAACAACAACTTATTATGTGTTAAATTATCCAAACTAATTATTTGTTACATGACCACTTGTGATTGCGCATGTCAATATGGAGGAACTGTGTTAGAACCAAGAAATTTGCAAAGAACTTCTGTAAAGCAAGGTTCAAAAGCTCACTTAAAAAGGGAGAATTCTTATTAAATGAAAAACAACTACTGTGGTTATTAAATAGCTTTACTCTTGAACTAGAAGAAAGAGCAACTGCCCACGATTTTACAGGTCCTATAATTGTGGTAAAGACTATGTCAAAAATAGAAAATGCAAGCTTGTCCCTCAAGTATAGGGATTATTGGACTCCTACATGACTAACAACCCTAAAAACTAGGAACCCTAGTAGTAACGGCTAGAAATCTTAACAACTTCAACATCCTCCCTTAAACTGAATACCACAGATATTCAGTCTACTGAAACTTGCAAACACCTAGTAAACCTCGCATCTTCAGAAAAGCATCAACCTTCAATGGTTTTGTTAAGACATCTGCAATTTGTTCTTGAGTTGAACACTGCACCAGCTCCAAAACCCACTTTTGACCAAATCTCAAAGAAAATGAAACCTTGCATCAATATGCTTGCTACGACCATGCATCACAGGATTCTTTGAGAGTTTGATCGTCGAAACATTATCACAATATACCAAGGTTGGACTACACTGCTCCTGATTAAGACTCTTCAAGATCCTTCTTAACCATACAACTTGGCATATACTCGATGCTGCTGCCATGAATTCCACTTCAATGGTGGATAAAGTAACAACTGGTTGTTTCTTTGAGGACCAAGAAACAGCACCTAAACTCATTATAAACACGTAACCTGAGGTGCTCTTTCTATCATCTTGAACACCAGCATAGTCACTATCCGTATATCCAATAAGCTCATCAATTCCTCCCTTCTTGTAGAAAATCCCTAAGTCAATAGTCCTTTTAACGTACCTTAGAGCCTTTTTTGTTGTCTGCAAGTGAGACTCAGTTGGACGCTCCATCTATCTACTGATCAAACTAAATCGGGACGTGTGGCTATTATATACATAAGGTTTCCCACCATTTGTTTGTAAACAGTGCTATTAGCTTCGACTCCTTGTGAGTTTAAAACTAGGGACCATAGGATTAAGAACTGAGTTACACTGATCCACGTTAAATCTCTCTAAGACCTCTTGAGCATACTTTCGCTGACTGATAAAGATCCCATCAAAACTTTGTATCACTTCAATACCAAGGAAATATCTCATTTTTCCAAGGTCAGTCATGTCGAATCTACCATCATAGACTTCTTAAATTGTTCGAACATTGTTTCATCATTGCCAGTAAAAATGAAATCATCAACATAAAGACACACTATTAAAATTTTACCTCATTCTGCTGTCTTAATGAACAAGGTATGCTCATAAGGACACTTGTTGAATCCCTCCTTAATGAAGTAGGACTCTATACGACTATATCAGGCTCGGGGAGCTTGTTTAAGTCCATATAAAGCCTTTTTAAGTCGATATACCTTAGACTCATACCCATTTTGTTCATATCCAGGTGGCTGATCGATAAACACATCTTTATTAATCTCCCTATGCATAAATGCAGATTTGACATCAAGATGATAGATCACCTAATTCTTTTAAGCAGCAAGGGAAATGACAATTCGAATGGTGTCTAGGTGAGCCACTGGTGCGAATACCTCTGCATAATCGATCCCATATTCTTGACAGTATCCCTTAGCAACTAGTCGAGTTTTGTACTTGTTTATTTCCACATTCTCATTGAGTTTTTTCTTAAACACCCACTTTAATCCAATTGTTTTCCCTCCTGGTGGCAACTCCATCAATTCCCATGTATTGTTCTTCTATATGGCTTGTATCTCTTGATCCATAACTTGTCTCCATTTTCCAAACTTCACATCTTCTTCAAAGGTCGTGGGATCTTGATTAGTAAATAACACCAAGTCAGCCATGCTAGCATTCTCATCATCAGATAGACCTTGACCTGTTTCATAATCTCTCATCCAAGTTGGTGGTCTTTGAGTTCGTCCTATACGAGGTGAGATCTCATCATTTTGAATGTCTCCTTCAACCAATGAGCCACTTTGATCAGACTCATATTCAGTCTCTCCCACAACTTCATCAATTTCAGACTTGAGGTCAATTTCCTTCCTTAATATGCTAACTTCTTCATCAATATCCCACTCAAGATCTGCCAATATAGCCTCCTTGTGACTATCATCCCAACTCCATTGTTGATCATCTTCAAACACAACATCTCGGTTTATAACTATTTTATGTAAAACAGGATCAAATAGTCAATAAGTCTTAGATTCCTCACTTACCCTAAACAATATGCACTTATAACTCTTGGCATCGAGCTTCACCCTTTTGTTGTCAGGTACATAAACATGAGCAATGCAACCAAAAATCCTGAAATGATCCAACGATAGTTTGTGTCCATTCCAAGCCTCCTCAGGTGTCTTGTTCTTCATAGCAAGAGTAGGGCATCGATTCAACACATGTATCGTCCAATTCACTACTGCATGCCAGAAAGTTTTGGGAATTTACTTTGCTGATAACATGTTTCGCACCATATTCATTATTGTGCGATTCGTCATTTCTACGACACTGTTCTGTTGGGAGTGTAAGCTGCTTATGAATCCCATTCTCATGACAGAAATTTGTAAACTCATGCGAGGTGAACTCTCATTCTCGATCTGTTCTCAAACTTCTTATGAATGCCCCAAATTCTTTTTCAACCCATGCTTTGAAGGATTTGAATGTGCCAAATGCTTTTGACTTTTCCACTAAGAAATAGACCCATGTTTTTATGCTGAAATCATCAATAAAGGTGATGAGATACCTTTTGTTGTTGTTCGAGGTAAGGTTAATTGGTCTGCATTTATCAGCATGCATCAACTGAAGAATCTTGAAGGCTCTCCATAAGTTTTCTTTGGGAAATAGATCTCGGTGATGTCTTCCTACCAATCAATCTTCACACACCCTTTGAGAGGCTGTGAAGTGAGGCAATCTTTCCACCATTTGCTTTTGTTGAAGCACTTTAAGCCCATTCCAGCTGAGATGCCCATAGCGACAGTGCCAAAGTCTTGCTTGATCTGTGGTCAACGAGGAGAAACAATTTTGTTCCTTTGGTGGACAACAAGCCATCATTACAAACATTCTATTATCACTCATCTTGGTCTCCATGATTAAACCTCTCTCAGAGTGAAAGATCTTGCATTTTCCATGTTGAATGAGTATTGTAAGCCCTTTATCTTGCAACTGACTAATGCTTAACAAATTATTTTTCAAATTTGGCACGTAGAAAACACCTGTGATCACATGCACAATGACATTCACCTCCATTCGCACATTTCCCTTGCCTTGCACGTCAAACTCGAATCATTTCCCGGTTTCACTGATTATCTGAAAATGCTATCAAGCTCACAAAATATGTCCTGCTTGCCACATATATGATTGTTGTAGCCAGAATTAAAAAACTATATGTGCTCCATTGTTGCCTCCTTGAACTCCACAAGTGTTATCAACAACATCTCTTCCTTTGTCTCCACATAGTTTGTTTTCTCTTGCTTAGGTTTCTTAGGACACTCCCACTGAAAGTGCCCTAGTTCATGGCAGTTATAGCATTCTAGGGTTGACTTATCAAACCCTAGCCTACCCCGTCCTTTTCCTCTGCCTCGATAAGTTCCTCGATCTCGTCATCTTTACTAGACTCCATGGGTGATTTAGAGTGCTTGTTCATCCAACACATGTCGATTTATCCTTTGCTCATGCACCAAAAGACTACTATAAAGTTCATCTATGGACAGGGTGTCCAGATCATTAAATTCCTTAATTGAACATACAACATAATCATATTTCAAAGTCGTGGACCTCAAAATTTTCTCAATGATCACCACATCATCCATCTTCTCCCCGTGAGTTCTCATATTGTTGGCTATGGAAAGTGTACTCCCAAAGTAGTCATTGATTGTTTCTCCATTCTTCATGTGCAGCACCTCGAACTCTTTGCGAAGAGTCTGCAATTGAGCACGCTTTACATGTGCAATCCCTTGATATTTTTGTTTCAAGGAATCCCATATATCCTTCTTCAGAATGGTCTCCAATATTGACCGATCAATGGCTTGGAACAAATAGTTCTTGCCCTTCAAATCCTTCAGCTTCAGTTCATCTAGAGTCTTCTTCTGTACTTCACTGGAATCTGATCCCCCTAGTGCAGCAGCGATCCCCATCTCCACCAAGTTCCAATACTTTTTGGAACGAAGAAAATTCTCCATTAGCATGCTCTAGTAGTCGTAGTGTCCATCAAACCTTGGAATGGCTGGTTGCATGAAACTGTTCTCAAATACCATGTCTTGTTTCTTCACTCTAGCACCTGGGTTGCAAGCTTTTTAATCAAGCCCCGTAGCAGGGCTTTGATACCAAATGTTAGAACCAAGAAATTTGCAAAGAACTTCTGTAAGGCAAGGTTTGAAAGCTCACGTAAACAAGGGAGAATTCTTATTAAATGAAAAACAACTACTATGGTTATTAAATAGCCTTACACTTGAACTAGAAGAAAGAGCAACTGCCCACAATTTTACAGGTACTATAATCGTGGTAAAGACTACGTCAAAAACAGAAAATGCAAGCTTGTCCCTCAAGTATAAGGATTATTGAACTCCTACGTGACTGACAACCCTAAAAATTGAGAACCCTAGTAGTAACGGCTAGAAATCCTAACAACTTCAACAAGTTGGTCTAGACAGTCTAGACTCATGAGTCATGAGGCAGAGAAAAATATAAGAAAGAAACGATCAGAGAAACGATAGAAACGAAACATAAAGTCATCTGTATGTATATTGAGCATTGACAACTCAACCTTCCTTAATTACCTCTTCAGTCATCTAAGTATTGAGTATCATATTTGACAGCTAACCCCCTGTATTTTTTAAATACGTCAAACTATTCATTTTATAAATAAAATCTAATGGGACGTAGAAGAAGCAACTTGGAAAATATATTATGCGTGTTGATTTGGAGCAATCTGATCTGATCTACATAAAATCTTCTATATATATTTGGGTAAAGAATAAGTTTTCTTAATGTGATCAAATGTCTAAGCCTGTTTTTTAATGTAAATAAGAAATCGTTCAAATTGGTGTAAGCCTAAAACTAGGATTAAGGCTTTTGTTTTCTTTTTCATTGACAAATTTATTAAGATCACCACAATGGTGGAAATGTATAGAGTCATTGCATGATGGGGTGGGTTAGAACTGATGAGTAGATTTTACATTACATATTTTACCCTAATCTTAATTTATTTTGGTTATTATTTTGGAAGAATTTTGATACTTTTAAATGTATTTTCAATATATGAGTTCCGACTTCTTCTGGGGGAAAACGTGACCAAATGGATGAATTTTGGAGTAATTTTAGTTGGAGGACGTTCGTGAGTCACTTAGCTTGATCGTGTCAAAATATCATATTTTTCCACCAATCGATTATTTTCTGACAATAGAATAAAAGAGCAGTGCGCAACGCTAAAGTGACATTTTGGGCTTGATTACGAGCTTTGGAGCCCAAGATGACCTATTTTGGAGTTGGCCCCTTCTGGAGATGTGTTCAGAATGTTTCGATCTTATAAAAAAAGCTATCATGGGCCGGATTTGAAAGAGATTTGAGGGTAAAACATGACTGAACAGTTTCCTTGCAGATTCTCCTAGCTTAATTAGAATTTTATTCTCTATAATATTTTATTTTTATTTGCTTTCCTAGTTTGATAAAAGGACTTTATTAGGGATTATGCGATAGCTGATGAGAGGGATATAAGGCTTTGGCTGGCCTTACTCTTTTGACGACTTCTTTTAGGCGACTTTGGAGATAGGAAATTGTCTAAGGTTCTTGAAGATTTTCAGACTTTTACTTTAAGGTGTTTTTAATCCTTTTTTTTCCATAATAATATTTTTAATTATGAATATGTGTAACTAATCTGTTTTGTTAGGGCGAAGCCGTGAGCCTTAACATGAATATGTAATTTTTATTTAATTGCTTGTGATTGATTGCATGCATGCTTTGAATTATTGATCACTGTTTTAAACTATCTAATTGTCATAATGCTTGATCACCAATACGTGGAGCTAGGAATTTTTCACTGAGTGGATCTTATGCTTGATCACCAATACGAGGAGTTAAGAATTTTTCACCGGGTGGGCTAGCTTAAAGATTTATATCTTTATAAACAAAAAAACATGATATTGTATTTTCACAGTATCAGCTAGCTAAAGAAAATTTTGACAAGGTGAGCCATGAATTTTTGTTATTAAACAAATTAATACGTGTTTAAATTCAAATAATTCCAAACTTGTACATATACAAAAATTGATGAGAAAAAAGAATGTAAGAAAAAGAGATAGTTTGTAAACTGTATTATATCATTTTATATAATCAAACCAAGAGAATTTGGATTAGTGACTAAATATATGGTAAGCTACATTCGAAAATCAATAAAAATTACATGTCAAATTTTATTTTTCACTAAAAGCTACATGGGCTATAGCCCAAGGTAGCCCTTAAAGTGGCTCCGCCAGTGACCAATATGATCTTTAGAAAAGTAATTTGATGTAATTTTGGTCAAAAGGTTCCCTGAAATTGACGCTAGCTTCTTGTGGTTAGTAATTGTAATTTCACTTAGGATGAATATCACGTTTTAAGGGTTCTATGGTTTTTCAAATGGTTTTCATAAAACTTAATAAGTGTTTTATGTTCATATTTGATCCGAACGTCCGAACGCGTTACATGTTAGATATACGTTATATGTTGGAGATTCCAAGTAGGACATATATTAAGAAAATCTAACCTTCAAAATACGCATGGGTAATTCATAAGTGATTGGAAGAACTACGTATGATTGTTAAAGTGATAGCAGAACCCTATTGTCTCTTTAAATTGATTTTCTTTAAATTGTTTTATAGTCAATTTATTTAATTATTTTTATTTTAAATTCGTTTTTAATATTTTAAATTTCAAAATCAACATTTTCCAAACTTTGTTTTAAATAATTAATTAAGAGTTGGTTTTAAATACAAATTATTCATTCAATTCCGGTGGAAAACGATCTTACTTCTGTAGACATCGAAATTTTGGTAAATAAATGTTGACCGATAAATCAAAGTGTCAACGCTCATGTATTACATAAATTTTACACGTAACGTGTGACTCAACGAAAATTGAAATCAGTTGGAAAAGTCATCAAATAGGACACGTGTCAACACCTGGCAGAAATGACTTATTTCATCTGGGATATTATATTCAAAATTAGGCTTTGGAAAATTCTATAAATACAAGCCCATTTCATTCATAGGGGGGACCAATTCATATTACACCTTGAAGCTCTGAAGCTCTGAAACTCCGAAGCTCTCAAGCATCCAGGTTCCCGAAGAATCAAGAAAGCCTTCTTCGTTCTTCGTTCATCGTTCTTCCAAGATCAAGCCCCAACGGCCCTTTGGATCAACAATCATCCACCAATTCAAGATCAAGCCCCGACGGCCCTTGAAGAAAGTGTTCTTCGTTCTTCGTTCATCGTTCTTCCAAGATCAAGCCCCGACGGCCCTTGGATCAACCATCCACCAATTCAAGATCAAGCCCCGACGGCCCTTGAAGAAAGCACCATCGTTCATCATCCGTTCATCCAAGATCAAGCCCCAACGGCCCCTTTGGATCGACAACATCAACAAAATCTGCTCATCCGCTGTTCATCAAGCCCAAGCCCCGTCGGCCCTTGAAGAAAGCGTTCATCGTTCATCACTGTTCTTCGAGATCAAGCCCAGAAGCCCTCGAAGATCCGTTCAAGCCCAAAAGCTCTCGAAGATCCGTTCGTCACTGTTCTTCGAGTTCAAGCCCAAAAGCCCTCGGAAATCCGTTCATCACTGTTCTTCAAGTTCAAGCCCAAAAGCCCTTGAAGATCCGTCAATCACCATTCTTCAAGATCAAGCCCAAAAGCCCTTGAAGATCCGTTCATCCTCGTTCATCCAAGATCAAGCCTCGACGGCCCTTGGATCAAACGAAACATCCACAAATCAACACCTTACGGAGATCGAATCAGAGGATCAAAATAGAGAGAGATTGTAACCCAAAATCATCAAAATACATAATATTTGTTTGTGCGCGTTGTTCTTGTCTCTTTCGTTTCAGGAATTTTCCGTGTTCACAAATTGGCACGCCCAGTGGGACAATCTCTACCTCTCATCTCTTTCTCCGTTCAGGGAATCCAAGCACACCTCAAAGTCAATGGCATCAAGCAAGGGACAAGCCGTTCTTGCAACCACTGATGGAAGGATCCTAAGCACTTCTGCCGCAAACGGACAATCCATTGGCGCCACAACCGCTCCTCAACATGCTGCTTCAAAATTGGTGCCGCTAAAAGAGCGAGGGGAGCATCAAAGGTGTGAGTCTGTCATCAACCTGACCTTGCTGGGGGCACCGAAGCATGCTGCTGAGGCACACAAGTTGACATCCCAAAGCACCCAACGACGTTCTTCATCAGCATCCTGGATGTCTAAAGGAAAGTCACGTCTATTGGTCGCACAAGTCATGACTATCGGCGTTACCTCCGTTGAAGAACAACTGGCTCAAATGAATGAAGCGATCGCAAGGCTAACCCGAACTGTGGAAGAAAAAGACTTGCAAATTGCAGCACTAGTCAACCGACTGGAGGCGCAGGACGGCGATAAACCTGACCCAGAGAATGATCCACTAAAGAGAAGAGATGACGAAGAAGATGAGCCTCAGGTGGAGAAAAACGATGCAAAGCCGAAGCCAGACCAAGCAGCAGCACTCATGGGATCTATTTCTATCCAGCAGCTGCAAGAGATGATCACCAACACCATCAAGGCACAGTACGAAGGGAGCTCAAATACCTCCGGGTTGTACTCAAAGCCGTATTCAAAGAAGATCGACGCCTTAAGGATGCCGAAGGGTTATCAACCACCAAAGTTAATGCAATTTGATGGAAAGGGAAACCCGAAACAGCACGTTGCCCACTTCGTTGAAACTTGCAACAACGCAGGAACCGAAGGGGATTACCTCGCCAAGCAGTTTGTGCGCTCGCTGAAAGGAAACGCCTTTGAGTGGTACACAGACCTAGAGCCTGAGTCCATCAACAGCTGGGAGCAGTTAGAGCGGGAATTCCTCAACCGCTTCTATAGTACCCGCCGCACTGTGAGCATGCTAGAGCTGACGAGCACGAAGCAATGGAAGGAAGAACCAGTCATGGACTACATCAACCGATGGCGTAATCTAAGCCTCGACTGTAAGGACAGACTCTCCGAGATTTCTTCAATCGAGATGTGCATCCAAGGCATGCAATGGGGTTTGCAATACATCCTTCAAGGCATTAAACCACGGACCTTCGAGGAATTGGCTACTCGCGCCCATGACATGGAGTTGAGCATCGCCCATCATGGGAAGAAAGAACCGATCGCCGACTACAAGAACGACAAAGTTCTTGGGACAAAGGTGGAAAAGGCCACATGGAAACCCACCAAGGAAGCGATGACGGTCAACACAACTCCCGTCAAAATCTCCACACGAGGCAAGGCGATTCAAACCGAAGCTTTTCGTGATCAAGAGATGCGTAGACGCACTCTGAAGGAGCTTGAGGAGAAGATTTATCCATTCCCCGACTCTGATGTAGTTGCCATGCTGGATGACCTGTTGGACAAGAAGGTGATCAGTTTGCCTGAGTGCAGACGGCCGGAAGAGATGAATCGTACCGACAACCCAAGGTACTGTAAATTCCACCGCTTCATCAGTCATCCGACAGAAAAAATGTTTCGTGCTGAAAGATCTCATCATGAAGCTGGCTCAGAAAGGAATCATCGAGCTAGATCTTGACGAAGTGGCGAAGTCAAACTATACCACCTTCACTTCTTGCTCTTCCGACTCAAGGTTTTCACTTCAACCGCTGGGGGCATCCTCCAAGACAAGCAAAGTAGAAGGATGGACTCAAGTCACTCCTAAGAAATTGCACAAGAAGCATACGTCTCATCCACAAGTCCGCCAATCGGAAAGGGGGCAAAGCAACTCTTGTCAACCTTCAAAGCAACGTGAACGTGTTGAAGATGATGAAATTTCGACACATAGATCGTCCATCCCCATCACGATGCGCGATTTCTTGCCCGAAAACTTCTTCAAACACGCGGTCAAAGCTCCTTGCTATGAAAATTGTGAGGAACGCCTCTCCCGGATTGCTTGACAAAATTCACAAATTCTCCTCGCCCGCACGAGTCTAAACTGCATGGCACAAAGCTCCTTGTCTGTAAGAGCCTAAACTGCAAGACACAAAGCTCCTTGTCTGCAAGAGCCTAAACTGCAAGACACAAGGCTCCTCGCCCACACGAGTCTAAACTGCATGGCACAAAGCTCCTGGTCTGCACGAGCATAAAAGGCAACATCAACGCTCCTGGTCTGCACGAGCATAAAAGACAACCCCAACGCTCCTTGCCTGCACGAGCTGAAACTGCAACACGGCACCAAATGCTCCTTGTCTGCACGAGTTGAAATTGCAAACGACACCAACACTCCTTGCCTGCATGAGTCAAAACTGCAAACGGCACAAAAAGAAAAATACCAAAAAAAAAATGTATGCATTTGAACTACGTTACGACTTGATCTCTTCTTTGGAGGGGTACGTAGGCAGCTCGAATATTCAAATTTGAGTTCAGTCAAACCAAAATAAGGAATAAAGATTTTTATTAAAAGTTTGATGCTATTACAATTTCTTTGTAAAAAAAAAAAAAAAAAAAAAAAAAAAAAAAGAAAAAGAGATATATGTTTTATGTATTTACATATATATATATATATATAAGTGGCCACAAGAAGCAACCCCTTTAGTCAAAATTCTACAAGCGGCTCCCAAAGCCCAATCTCTCTGCAAGTCAAAGCCCAGGCCTCTCAGAAGAAGAGAAATGGAAAAAGTATGACAATTTTAGCAGATAGAGAGATGAGGGCTCTTGGCCTTCAGAATTCTTGGTTCATCAGTCATCGTCTTCCATTTTCATCAAATCAACGGAGCTCTCAGATCTCACTGCGATGAGCAGCAAATCAAGCTCCGTCGCCGCATCCTCATTAAAGCCGACGACTTGGGTCCTACCCTATAAGACCCAGAACCTCACCCAACTCTACTCTCTGGGGAGAGTCCTTGGCCAGGGCCAGTTCGGCCTGCACACCCATCACCGTTCATCCATCGTTGACCAAATCAACCAGGCGTGCCGAAAGTTCGGTTTCTTCCAGGTCACAAATCACGGAATCCCGTTGGCAGCTCTGGACCGTACGATCTCAGCCATCAAGGCCTTTCATGAGCGGCCGGCGGAGGTCAAAACACGGGTCTACCGTAGGGATACGGTGACAGGCGTAAATTATGCCTCCAACTTCGACCTCTACAGCTCAAAAGCCGCCAGCTGGAGGGACACGCTAGTAGTTAGGTTGGGCCCCATGCCGGCGAATCCTCTAGAGGTGCCTGAGATCTGTCCGGATGCGGTTGCTGAGTGGGATCAGGAGTAAATCTTGAATGACAACCAGCCTGATATGGATGATTGCGAGGGCTGTGAAAATCAAGATGAGGAACCAGTTGCAATGGTTAAAGAAGTCACCTTCAGGGGATGAAGCTGCAAACAGCAATGACTCAGACTGGGGAATGGATTGTTCTACAGTTGTGAGAGTTAAAACATTACACATTAGCTCTCCAATTTTGGCATCCAAAATTGTCCCTTCTCTCTCTGCTCAACAAGAACTCAGCAGTCATTCACTCAACGTCCTGGATAGTTGACTAGCCTCGCTACTCGCCGATTCGTCCCCACTCCATCTACCGACTCCGCCATGGGCTGGAACCCAACCAGTTCACCTTGTCTAGCTTGTTGAAAGTTTCTGGCGCTGTCTCTGATGACAACCATGGCAGGCAGCTTCACACTTATTGCTTTAAGTACGGTATTGATTCCAATGTCTATGTGGGCACTACTCTTGTGGACATGTATGCTAGGTGTGGTCATATGGATGAATCCCAGTTGGTCTTTGACGCCTTGGACACCAAGAATGAGGTGTCCTGGAATGCTTTGATTGCTGGGCATGCTATGAAGGCTCAAGGAAAACACGCACTCAGGTTGTTCTGGAAGAAGCAGGGAGCGGCGCCGTACCGGATCTTTAATTTGGGGAACACATCACCGGTGACAGTGCCCACACTCGTCAACATCTTAGAGCAGCATATGCTGGTCTACGAGTACATCTGCTTGACGGCGAGTACATTGAAAATGAAACCCGTCTCGAACATCTGCAGGCTTGAAGACCTGGTGGTTGAAAACGACTTTCGTGGATGAAACATTCGCAGGTTATGCTTGACACGGTCGAAGGTCTGGTCCATCTTCCTCGACGACCTCGAGTTCTCGTCCTTAATCGCCTCAGCGCAGAGCCCGCAAATCCACCGGTCCTGGTGCTTCTCCTTCACTGTCGCTACGTATCCAGTCCTCCTCCTCCGCCGCCTACAGCTTCGTCACTCTCCAAACAGCAGCTCCAGCTCGCCCAAGGCCTCCGTGCTCTCGGTCCAAACTTCACGGCCGTGCCCATCCACTTCTGCTGGTAAGTCTCAGTTTGATAACCATGCAGCAGCAACTGCAACACATGTGTGGAGTGCGTGAACCAGCTGGCGGCAAGTATGAACAAAAGCGAGGGAGTTGCGAGATTATAGCTGTTTCGTCTTCCCTGCATGGCACAGCACCATCTTGTCATATTTTCCTTTGCATGGCACGGCAACATCTTGGATCATCCTCTCCAACATAGGGAAGCCGACGTCCAGGAGCTCCTGGGCCAGTATCACGAGTCATTGGTCTCGGTCGCCACCAGCTCTGCATCCTCCGCTCGAGCCACGGAAGCCCGAACACTCAATCGCCGCTGTCCATCTGGGATCTGCTGCAGGCAGCAAGAAAGTCATCTTCCTCCCTGGTCACGTGCGTTTCCTCTCCAATATCTCTCTTCACAAACAGCGACAGCAGCAACTTCTTCCAGCACCAGGACCTTCATCGCTGTCCTTGCCCTCAATAGAGGCTTTTGCAGTCCTCCACTCCGTTCCACCTCCTGAAACATTATTCCAGCGAAACCTCAAGTGAACAAACTTCCACAAAGCTCTGCCATCATGGAAGTCTACCACCTCGACGACAACAACACCTGCACTGCTTTGCGCCTCCCTCCAAGCTTAACTCCGGCTCTCCTAGGTCCTCACCGTCTTCAAGCAACAAGGACGACAGCAGCAGCAGTTCGGCTTCTGCCCCAACGAGCAGCTCCAAGCTCCTCCGTCTCTTGCGTCCTCGGGCTTCAACTCCGCTGCTCCGTCCTTCCCTGCAAATTCCTCAACCCGTCATCCAAATTTATGCAAAAAAAATTTTGGTGGAACACAACACCATGATTAAAGAAAAAAATAAAATATAATAAAATAATAAAAAGATGATGAAGGAACATGGTGCGTCTGGCACCATATGAAAAAAGGGGGGAGGGGTGCAGCTGTCACCATAATTAAAGGCAAAATATATATATATATATATATATATATATATATATATATATATATATATATATAAAATAAAATAATAATATATTTAAAGAGTGAGGGTGTGTGACACCACGTGAAAAGAAAAAAAAAAAAAAAAATATATATATATATAAAGAGTTATGGTGCATCTGGCACCATGTGCAAAAAAAAAAAAAAAAAAAAAAACAAATGTATTAAGAGAAATAAAAGTCCATTTTATTGATTTTTATGGAAATTTTACATAAATTTGCATTATACATACCTTAAAAAAAAAATCAAATCAAATCAAATTTACAAGAGGGGATCTTCAAGGACGATCAGGTGCCGCCTCACCACTCGGCAGAGCTCCAGAAATGAGAGGCGCCGGAGGTTGACTGTTTGAAGCCACACCACTCGGCGGAACTCCAGGAAGAGGAGGCACCAAAGGTTGATCATTTGGAGCTTCACTACACGGTACAGCCCCAGAAGACGAAGGCAAATGCTGTTGGAACAAACCCACAAACCTCCGATGATCAAGTAAAATCTGACCATCAGATTCCTGCATCCGGTCAATTTTCCTCTTCATGTTCGTGGCATAGTCGTGTGCGAGCCTGTGCAACTGTTTATTCTCATGCTTGAGCCCTCTAATCTCCTGTTTGAGACTCATCACTTCAGCCGCCAACGATTCAACTTGACGGGTTCGAGCAAATAGGCGTTGGGCCATGTTGGACACAGAACCCGCACACTGCACACTAAGGGCCAGAGACTCCTTAACAGCCAACTCATCAGACCGCTTGGAAAGCAGTCTGCTATCTTTGGGAGTGACAAGGTTTCGGGCCACTACCGCAGCGGTCATATCATTCTTCATCACCGAATCCCCAACGGTAAGAGGACCAGTAAGGGATATGAATGATGGGCGCCATATGTTGTCTGGAGAAGGCGGGACTGCCTCTTCACCAAGATTCAAGTCAAAACGACGGTCGGATGGTCCAGACATTTTCAAAGTATTGAAGGAAGAAGAGATCGGACAAATCAAGATTTTAGAAGTACAAGAGGGGAGTTTTCACAAGCGAAAATTCAAGTGTGCTTTGAAACGAACTGCACGCTTCTATAAAAATCAGCACTCGACGAGATTTCAGAGATCGAAGAGGCGAGCTCAGAAATCGAAGAGGCAAGCTCAGAAATCGGAGAAGCATCTTGCTTTTCCAGACGCGTCGACACCCGTCACACGCAAACTCAGCTTTGCGAAAATCACGGGCAATTTGTCGAAGCGCCGATCCCAGTTATCGAAGAGGCGCCAGTATTTTTCAGCCGCGTCAACACCTGTCACATGCACACTCAACTTTGCGCAAATCACGGGCAATTTGTCGAAGATTTTCGGTGAAGGAGAAAGCACGTGAAGTTTACTGTTCAATCACGCGTTAATTGCCGACACGAGTGAAAGAATAGTACCTCTACAGGTATTAAGGGACCTCCTATAACTGTCCACCTTCACCTTCCATAGCAAGGCAGACATACAGAGCATTTCTTCATCTTAAAAAAAAAATGCTTTCCCAACGAAACCTCTCGAGTCATTCAGTGTTCCTTATTCCTTGGGGTACCTCTGCAAGCCAATGGCTCCAAAGCAAAAGTATCTCATATCACCAGGGTAGAAAGCAAGAGTATCTCATATCATGCGTCTCCCTGTCCTTTCCTTTGTCCTTGTTCTTACCTACAAAGACAAGGATAAAGAAAACAATATGCCGGAACTTCCACTCAAACTCGGGTAAGGAACCGACTGCTTGGAACCCTTCCCTGATTGCCTACCTAGCACTGCTCTCGAGTACTCGCCTTCCACTGCTGCTGTACTTTCAAAGAAGCTGCCACATCTGCCTGGAGAACAGATAAGGCAAGTGAAAATGATACCTTGCAGCATGTGGAGACAAGGTGCAGAAGGAACAAGCAGAGAAGAATGCGGTCTGCACGGTCAACTCAGCAGAAGGAGTCCGAACTGAGGAACTCGAGAAGCTGCCATATCTGCCTGAAGAAACAAGCAGAGAAGAATGCAGCATGCACAGTCAACTCAGCAGAAAGAGTCTGAGATGAAGAACTCGAGAAGATGTCGCATCTGCCTGAGGACGGTGAACTTGTTTTGACCCTCAAATTCTTGGGTCGACTTACTAGGCGTTGTGGGCTGCACGTGCCGATTCACCACCCTTGAATCGAATCCTTAAAGATCAAGTCACCAACTGGAAGAAGAGTTCATCAATCTTGAAGATCATACCGTTGACCAAACTGCTCAGGTGTGAATTAGAAAGATTGAACAAAGAAACAGGTTGTCACCTTTACCTCGTGCCTGCTTGCCATGTGTTCGAGTCAACTTTCAAGAATCAAGCCTCAACGGCCCTTGAAGAAGCTTCCAGCCAAATTCAAAATCAAGCCTTGACGGCCCTGGAAGAAATCACAAGTCCGATTCAAGATCAAGTGTCTACCACTCTTGAATCAAAACCTAGTTCAAGAATAAGCTGTGGAAAATCAACAATTAGAGGAATCCAGAAAACCCTCCAACCCAGTTCAAGATCAAAGCTGTGGAAAGTCAACAAGCGCAACAAAATACGTGCCGATTCACCCACTACCAAAGCCAAAGATCATCTACCACATGAAACTCCTTGTGGTCCAATTTCAACCTTCAAGATCAAGTCTCGACGGCCCTTGAAGAAATTTCAAACAAAAGTTCAAGAACAAGCCTCAATGGCCCTTGAAGAAATCTCAAGCCCAATTCAAGATCAAGCCTCAACGGCCCTTGAAGAAATCTCCAGCCCAATTCAAGATCAAGCCTCGACGGCCCTTGGATCGGCATCTACAGTAAGGGACTTCAAAACGCATCTCTTACACGTGACAAACACATGTATACGACGCGCCTTGAAGTGGGGGCATTTGTAGACATCGAAATTTTGGTAAATAAATGTTGACCGATAAATCAAAGTGTCAACGCTCATATATTACATAAATTTTACACGTAACGTGTGACTCAACGAAAATTGAAATCAGTTGGAAAAGTCATCAAATAGGACACGTGTCAACACCTGGCAAAAATGACTTATTTCATCTGGGATATTATATTCAAAATTAGGCTTTGGAAAATTCTATAAATACAAGCCCATTTCATTCATAGGGGGGACCAATTCATATTACACCTTGAAGCTCTGAAGCTCTGAAACTCCGAAGCTCTCAAGCATCCAGGTTCCCGAAGAATCAAGAAAGCCTTCTTCGTTCTTCGTTCATCGTTCTTCCAAGATCAAGCCCCAACGGCCCTTTGGATCAACAATCATCCACCAATTCAAGATCAAGCCCCGACGGCCCTTGAAGAAAGTGTTCTTCGTTCTTCGTTCATCGTTCTTCCAAGATCAAGCCCCGACGGCCCTTGGATCAACCATCCACCAATTCAAGATCAAGCCCCGACGGCCCTTGAAGAAAGCACCATCGTTCATCATCCGTTCATCCAAGATCAAGCCCCAACGGCCCCTTTGGATCGACAACATCAACAAAATCTGCTCATCCGCTGTTCATCAAGCCCAAGCCCCGTCGGCCCTTGAAGAAAGCGTTCATCGTTCATCACTGTTCTTCGAGATCAAGCCCAGAAGCCCTCGAAGATCCGTTCAAGCCCAAAAGCTCTCGAAGATCCGTTCGTCACTGTTCTTCGAGTTCAAGCCCAAAAGCCCTCGGAAATCCGTTCATCACTGTTCTTCAAGTTCAAGCCCAAAAGCCCTTGAAGATCCGTCAATCACCATTCTTCAAGATCAAGCCCAAAAGCCCTTGAAGATCCGTTCATCCTCGTTCATCCAAGATCAAGCCTCGACGGCCCTTGGATCAAACGAAACATCCACAAATCAACACCTTACGGAGATCGAATCAGAGGATCAAAATAGAGAGAGATTGTAACCCAAAATCATCAAAATACATAATATTTGTTTGTGCGCGTTGTTCTTGTCTCTTTCGTTTCAGAAATTTTCCGTGTTCACAACTTCAACTACTATAATACGACAACCTTACACTCTTGCAATTATTTTAAGTGTTTTTATCCCTCATTTTGCAAGTGGTAAAAATCATATCAAGAATCTTATTGTTAACTAATCTAACACCTAATCTGACATAATTTATAAATAAATTAGCATGCGGAGCAATCGAATCGAAATTGTTTCACTTCATTAAAAACTAAATTGAAATAAGCTAATATATCAAAAAGCATGCGAAGCTATAAGGAAAAAAAAAGGGTAAATTATAATTTACCCTCTCAAATTTGAGGTCAATTACGATCTCATACAACATCTTTAAAACATTTCAATTTTATATATTTAATACTATCTTATTGCAATTTCATTCAACCATTACTTAATCTGTTAAATTGACCGTTAAAATGGTGATGCGGCAAATATATGGCCCATTTTTTGATGACTTGTCAAATAAAAATAATTGAATATTATTTAAAAATAAACCTAAATTAAAATAAAGTGGACCCCACCCAGAAATTTGTTCTTGTTGTCATCGTTCATCCAACACTGCCACCGCCATCGTCGATTGGAGCCTTGCACCCTGCCCTCCTCATCCTCAGATTCCACGGCCTCGCCACGACGGCTCCAGCGATGTGACCTATGGCGTTATCAGCTGCATAGCCGTTTGACGGCGGAGCTCGTCGAGATTAGTGGGAACCATTCTTCCAGATCCACGCCGCCAGCTTCGTCGAGCCATACTTCGATTCCTCCCATCCCCGTCTATCTGTAACCCCACCCATCCTCGTTAGAAATCAAACAGCTAAAATCACTTTTCTCCCAACTAACCTAAACCCTCGCCTATGGCCCTTGAAAACTCGTCAGCAAAACCCAGATGCAAATCTGCTTCCCAAATCCCACTCTTAAAATCCTCACTTCCCTAATCCCAAAACATGTTGAAAACCAGGATGAACCCAACGCCCCTCACTTCCCAAATCTCACACGCCACATACAACCACCCTCTCATCCACTTTATCCATCAACAATCCCTCATCCTTCTTCGTCGGATTTGAATCGGACCTCAAGCCAAGTGGTGGATGTGGTCCAGGCAACCAGCTGGAGGACAGCGTGAAGAAGCTCAAGAGCCCCAAAACTTCACCTGGGTAGGGGAATTTGGAAGCCGCATCCGCACCTTCGCGCACCTCCGCCTCTTCAGGTGGGTCGAGCGGTCCGGGTTGTTCAAGCACGACCGAGAGAAGGGGATTTTTGGGGGTGGGGTATGAGAGAAAGGGGTGGCTCGGGTGAGATTTTTGGAGGTGGGTGATGCGTGGGGAAGACGAATGAGATTTTTGGATTTAACGCGTTATTATTTAACGATTTACTTAATGAATTTTCTAATAGTATAATATTAAAATAAGATGATAAGTAAATATAAATTGAAATATTTTAAAAATATAAAAAATTAACAAAGCTGGACGTTAAAAAGCGTATCCATACATTTATCTGTCATCGTGTGCTCATAGTGTCAATCGTCCATGACGCGGACCCTACCTACTTATCATTGACATGTCCCTCTTGTTATTTGATTTTTGGATCATTACTAACAAGGCGCAATCTCTTCGAAAATATCAATTAATTTTAACAAGGCTAATTTTTTAATTTGTAATTCACTGGGATTACGTAGGAGACTACATATTTATACCATACTGATGTACCATTTATGTGAAGTGATGTATATAATTAATTGATGTGGCACATACAAATGGTACATTAATATGGTACATGTGGTATCCTTAACATTGAATATGCAATCCCTCATTAGTCTCATTGTGTCGTAAGAAAAATTGTATGTATGAACTTATGGATATCCTTAACCAAATTAAGATGTGTTATTTAGTCATTTGCCAACTATTTTGTGTTTTTTTTTTTTTTTTGAAAACTGAAAACTTGTTTAGTAATTAATTTTATTTTTCAAAAAAATATAAAAATCAAAATTGAAAGTTACTTTTATGAGATTTCAAATTTTCGTTTGGCTTTTAATATCATTTAGTACTATGGTCTAACAGTATTCTTCTTTCTTTGTAAGTGAGAAGTCTTATACTCGAATATCCTTGATAGTGAGTTCGAAACCAATTTATCTCAATACTAAGTGTAAATATATATAGTGTGTTTTCTTTTACAAATGATAGCACTAGTGAATTAAGTTGTTAAAAGGAGAAAAACTAGTGGAGATTAAACCCATACCATGATGCATAAGCATGATTGTTTTTCATCATAGCGGTAAAACACGGTATGTGTAAATATATCGTTATTTAAAAAAAAAAAAATTTGGCTTGCAATATTCAAAGTAGTAACTAAACAATTTTTCGTTTTAAAAACTAAAATAATTATCAAATAGATCCTGAAAAAAACATTTCATTAAAAAAAAAACTCTTTATTAAGAAGCAGCTGGAAACGCCTCATGCGTTGTATTATGTCATTTCAATAAAATAAAAAATAAAATAAAAAAGATTCTTTTCTTTTGTCTTTCCTAAAGCGGATTGGGAAATCAACCTTGGAAATACCGCCCCTTATGTTAAACATAAATCGTCAACATCCTCAACTTCATCGTTATATATATTCTCCCCCCCCCCGACCATTTTTTCCAAAAACAGGCCATTTGCTTATTCATTTCATTTTTGTAAATTCCAGCATGGGTGTCTTCACTCGTACAGATGAGTACACTTCCCCAATCCCTCCGGACAGGTTGTTCAAGGCCTTGGTCCTTGATGCTCACATCCTGATCCCAGAGCTCATGCCAGAGGCTGTTAAGAGCATTGACACCCTCGAAGGTGACGGAAGAGCAGGAAGCATCAAGAAGATCAACTTCGCTGAAGGCATGTAAATAATACCTGGCTACCATACAACACTGCGAGTGAAATATTCTCGTACTAGACTATCAATCCAAAGATTCTATACCACTATTTGAGTAGATACTTTCACTTTTTATTTTCATAAAAGAGAAGATTAGGCGATATTAGCTCTTTAAATTAGGATGATGCAAAGCATCCACTTTCAAACTAGCTAAGGTGAAGGATGTTTTGGTTCCCCTTTTCCGTCCCTCTAAATAAATATACACTTATTTGAATATGTTGTATCAGATTGATAGTTTGGCCGGCAACATAATATATATGCCGGAGAACACACCCCACATGTTGATCATTTTATAATGTACAAAGTTGTTGAATACATGTAATAATTTTTTTCATGTAGGTAGCCAGCTCAAATCTGTGATAAACCGGGTTGACGAAGTCGACGAAGAGAACTTTGTATATGCTTACACTTTGGTTGAAGGAGAACCATTAGTAGTGGAGAAACTTGAATACATCACTTATAAGGCTAAGTTTGAAGCTGCATCAGATGGGGGTAGTAAGAACCGGTTGGTCAGCAATTACTACACCAAGGGTGACATTGTGCTGAAAGAGGAAGAAATAAAAGCTGGCAGGGAAAAGGCCTTGGGGATGTACAGAGTTGTGGAAACCTATCTCCTCCAAAATCCTGATGCCTATGCTTAAATTTTTAGGGGTGGGGTAGGGGGCGGTGGGGGTTTTGCCTTCACTAGCTTGTGGGGATTGATAAATAGAAATATGCTTGACAATGCCTGTGACTACGGCCATTGGAACATACTTTCTCCATGCATTGACTTCAATAAAAAGAATTTCTCCATGATTTTGACATACTCATTTTCATCTCCTACAAACTTTCCGTTAATTTCGGTCATTTGATCCTCCTCTTTCAACAATTTAATGGTCAGAAATAAATAAAAATGTATAGAGAATAAGATGGGTGCGGGAAAATTATTGCCCCTTGCCTCTTATTCATTTATTTATAAAGCCTATAAGGTTTAGAATGGGCTCAGCTTGAAAGGAACATAAACTATGGGGCCACAATCTCCCAAAAACCAATCCTTGACTGATGGGCTCAGGGATGGCCATTTGACCCATGGGTACTTGTATGATTGTATCCATGGATTCTTTTATTCTAATAGGATCATAAATAAAATGGATTAGATGAGTTTGGGTATTTTGTTGAGATCAAGTCTTCTGCATCGAAAATATATATGACCTCTCTATAACTCTAATAAATTTGACACATATTAAATTTATTACAATAAAATTAAGAAAAGTTGAGATAATAAATACATGTCAGTCATTTATTATAGTCACAAAAAAACCACACCTATTTTGAGTGCAGAAAATTTAGTCTCTTTTTTGTTGGGGTCTATTATACCCACTTATTAAGAAAAGATCATAAACACTCCTCTCATGGTTTCGCCTCCATGTCTCCTTCCTATTGCCTTCATTGTCTCTCTGTCTGTCTCCTTTCTCGGTCTCCTTCACCGAGACCGGCAAACCTTCCATTGCCGGCATCTCATATCCACCTCCTCCTTTTCCATTCTGTCTCTTTCTCTTTTGTTTTTTGTTTTTTGCTTTGTTTTTTGTTTTTTTTTGTTTTTTTTTTGTTTTTTTTTTTTTTATGTCTTGCTCTCCTTAGCATTTCAGATCCGCAAGGAAGGAATTAATGTCAACCAAATTCTTCTTCTTCTTCTCATAATAGAATAAAATACAACAAAAAGTGATAGAGGCCCATCAAATCATAAAGATCAGAGATGCTGGTGAAAGCTCTCATGCTAAAATGATGAAGAAAAGAGGAAGGTTTTGGGTTTTCTTTGTTCTGATCCTTCTGCTGCCTAAAGGCTGGAAAGCATATGTTGAGGGACCATTGATACAAGTTTTCTTATTTGATTTTTTATATTTGTTCTTTGATTTAGCCTCACGTGCATGGCACATGACTCATTTTAACGAAAATTCTAACGGGGTTGATGAAAAAGACAATAGTTGCTCGTTTTGATGAGTTGAGGGATCAATGGTAATGGATTTTTAGTTGTGGAACCATTGCTCTAATTTGATTAAAGCTGAGAAACCATTTCTCCAATTTGATTAAAATTGAGAGGCCATTGATACAATTTACCAAAAAAATATCAATATTGTACAATAAGCTATGATTATAGGTCAATATTTTTTTTTTTAGTCAAGGTCAATATTGTTATAGTGAGTAAAACAAAAAGCTAAATCATATATGATTTGATCATATAATTCATGTAAGAGTGGTACTAAACTCATCCATTGTTTTATTTGTCCACCCAATTATATTCCCACCCACTATAAAAAGGTAAATAATAACATTGCTATTTTCCCACCCACCATTATTCCAATTATAACCTTTTAAATATCTTAAGTTCTTTAAATTTTATTTTTTGTAATATGTATATATAAATATAAATATATATACGTATATATACATGTAAATATATTTATCTCAAGAAAAAAACCAACCATGGGACATATTTAGCAGTAATTCAAACAACAAACAAGAATCCATCAAGGCAGACATGGAAGGTGTGGTGACCCGTCCCTACTTTTCACTGTAATTTTCTTTTTGTTGGTGTAAATTGACGGTCATACCCTTATTGGACAACAATGGAATCTAACGTGGATGTGGTTTTCGGCTTTCAGTTTCATTTTCCTGGGTTCGTACTAAAATAGTACTCATCGCTACGAATGCGTAAGCGCGTGTTAGAGTCGAATCAGATCTGTAACGAAAAAGTTACGCTCCGTTAAAGTATGTTAGTCACAGGTAATTTTATACACGCGCGTACGAATTTACGGTGTCAAAACATTGTCGAAATGACATATTTGTACATAAAAATTTGTACAAATCCATCTAATCCCTAAAAGGGATCCGGTCCCTTCTTTCACACCCATCAACCATCAAACTTTTGCTTTTTCCTTCTTTTCCTCTCCACCAATCAAATTGTTTTACCTCAACCTTGCACCCAATCAGAAATCAAAAGGTTCTCTCTCTCACTTAAAACTCTCATTTCAAACTCTCTCTCTCGGTGAACAACCATAGAGACACCACCACCACCACACAAACGTCGCTCCGACGAGTTCCTTCACCTCTGTCACGCCACATTACCATCACCACTACTAGCAGGGTTGCTCCAATGAGATATGCGAGTTTCTCAGCCTAAGAACTAGGACTTACACTGCCAATGACCATTACCACTGGTCACTTTCCTTCTCCAGCGAAACTTCATTTTCTGATCAAGAAACGGTTTGAAGAAAGAAACTCCCTAGATTTTTTGAGGAGAACCGTGGCCATCAGGCCACTTTCAAACCGTTTCCTCGACCAACATAAACCACGACTGAGCTTCAAATAGGTATAGCCTTGTTCACTACATTCTAGCTTTATATTCATTTTTTGTATCACTGAAAATGGTTAAGAATCGAACTAGAAATTAGCCTTCAAAGTTGGGAAGAAATTCCTAGTTTTCTGGAAATTTGGATCCGTGGTCATTTGGCCACTTTCAGGCCAAATTCCTGGTTAACACAGACCACATTTGAACTTTTTGTGAATATGGATCAATTCATAACATTCCTAAATTTAATTTGGCTATTATAGAAGTGTTTTTGGTTGAGAATCAAGCTCGTTAGGGGCTTGGGAAGTTGGCAAAAAAAAACTGCAGAAAATCGTGGAGAATGCGAGTACACGCGTATTCGCAAGCGCATGAACGCGCGTGACCAACCACATGCCATCGGCTCGTACAGCGCGTGGTAGGTTGTGCAGCCTTTTGTGACGGCACGTGACAGCGCGTCTGGCTTCCGGCCGACGTGTGGTTGACACGTGTGTGTCTGTGACGTCGAGTAAATCGATTTTATATATTTAAACCCTAGGTTTGAGCAATCTACGGAGGTTTTATTTAAGTTTCCGTGTATGTTTTATTAAACTAAGTTAATAAGTAATTTCACATATAAGGGAAACATATCCTGAGGATTTGCGAGGTTAAGCAAGGCTAGGAGGCTTCGTTTCGACGGCGTATCTGTGAGTGGGCAGTTTATTTATACCTATACATATTGAAAGTTTCCCTAAATGCGTAGTTACTTCACTTTTACGCTTATATTGCCAAGTATTCGTTATTGTGATATTAAATGTGATAAATGTTGTTATATGGTTGGGATATTACTGTCATGACTTTCATACATATCTGTACATGCTCATCTTGCTGCACCGGTGTTAGTACTCACCCTAGGGCCAGGGCCAGTCCTTCATGTGTATGTTCACAGCCTTGGATCCAAGTTAGGTGCCAGTCCTGTTGGGCATATTGCATTAGGCGTTCCGACTTGTATGTGACGTGCTTCTGCACCAGTATTCACGTGATCGTAGTACTATAGCGTATTGATTACACCCAGTCCTGTTCGTGTCAGAAATTATTTGTTCAAACTCATGTGTCAGCTTAAATGGATGAGCACTTAGCTATACTTGATTATCACATGACTATATTACTACAACATTTGATATATCATGACTTGGCATATTTCTGGTTATAATGCTATTGTATTATTGTTTATATTTGTACCATACTTGACCAATCTCGAAACTACTGAGCACCGGTCAACGTTATACCGTCAAGGACCCAGAAGAGTTTCCCTCCAACCAGGAGGCCAATCACAGTGCGACACGTGTCAACATCAAAAGCCAATCATAGCACGACACATGTCAACATCAGAAGCCAATCACAACACGACACGTGTCAATGTCAGAACAAAGCTAGAAACTCTTCTATAAAAGGAAATCATTCTCCCACAATATTTCCGAATGTCATTTGTACTAAATCATTCACTTGTACTCACTAAATGAGAGCTTGAACCTATGTACTTGTGTAAACCCTTCACAATTAATGAGAACTCCTCTACTCCATGGACGTAGCCAATTTGGGTGAACCACGTACATCTTGTGTTTGCTTCCCTATCTCTATCCATTTACATACTTATCCATACTAGTGACCGGAGCAATCTAGCAAAGGTCACAAACTTAACACTTTCTGTTGTACCAAAATCCTCACTGATTTTGTACATCAACAGTTATACATACTTACATAGTATGTTTTAAAGAAACTATGCTTGTTTTACGGTGAGAGGTTAGTATATTAAAAAATAAAGGTTTTTACAAAACGTTGTTTACTGACCCACTCAACTTTGTTCTTCGCCCCTCCAGGTTTAGTAGTTGTGCTTGCGTGTAAATGAGGACTTTGGCAAGATCTTAGTAGATGGGTACCTTAGTGGTATAACCCTCACCCTAATTATTGTACTGTTCTTATGCTCTACCATTACGTGTGAAATGGGTGCAATCCCGCTCACCCGCACACTCTTTTGTTTTAGGCACTTTTAGGTTTAAATTTATTCACTTTTTCACATCACTTACCCTTATGGTTACGTCACCTCACGGTGATGGCCAACATGCTTCGACCTTCCCAGGTTATGGTGTGTCAGAAGGTCCACAGTTACCTCTTTTCTAGGTCAAGCTCGAAGAAGGATGGAGATGGCAAAAGATGTACTGGTACATATATATCATCATACAAAACCAAGTAAGAGTGCCAATTAAAGATTGAATATCAAACTACGGACAAGAAATATGAGTATGTCAATGCACTGCTGCACTTTGGTACATGTGTAGTGAGAATTACTTTGCTTGCTCCCTTATTCTTTTTATTGGATTGAGGGTTGTGTTCTAAACATATTTAGGAGAGAAAAAGGAACTGAAATGAGGCAGATTGACATTTGTTGATGCACAAAATCATTGAGGACTTTGGTACAACAGAAAATGTTAAGTTTGTGACCTTCACTAGATTGCTCTGGTCACTAGTGTGAATAAGTATGTAAATGGATAGGGACACGGAAGCAAACACAAGATGTACGTGATTTACACAGATTGGCTACGTCCACAGAGTAGAGGAGTTCTCATTAATTGTGAAAGGTTTACACAAGTACATAGGTTCAAACTCTCCTTTAGTGAGTATTAGTGAATGATTTAGTACAAATGACATTAGGAAATATTGTGAGAGAATGATCTCTATTTATAGAAGAGAGTTTCTAGTTTCATTTTGACATTGACACGTGTCGTGTTATGATTGGCTTCTGATGTTGACATGTGTCGCGCTATGATTGGCTTCTGATGTCGACACGTGTTGCACTGTGATTGGCCTTCTGGTTGGAGGGAAACTCTTCTGGGTCCTTGACGGTATAACG
Source organism: Malus sylvestris (assembly GCF_916048215.2). Classification (NCBI taxonomy): domain Eukaryota; kingdom Viridiplantae; phylum Streptophyta; class Magnoliopsida; order Rosales; family Rosaceae; genus Malus; species Malus sylvestris. Next base: position 12,232,473 of record NC_062275.1, read on the forward strand.
TTAACCGGTGCTCAATAGTTTCAGGATTGGTCAAGTATGGTACAAATAACCTTCAAAGACAAAACTCTCGCCACTCGCTGTAAAAACAATCAAACCTCCAAAACCCCAACAACACCACTACCCCCAAAGTTTCAGCCGTGCCAACACATAAGCCCTACCCCATGCCACCTTTCGCAGCACGGTCATAGCCTTATAACCACCCACATGCACGGCTCCACCCATATATTCCCCTTCGCTGTACACAATCTCCATTCCGCCAGAATTAGATTAAGGCTGTCATCCATCGTGAGAGAAAGGGAATTTGAAAAGGGAGGAGCTGGCATCGACGCCACCGTTAGGGAGGTGTGCGAGTGTGGATTGGTTGGGCTTGTACAGTAGGGTGGGTTTTTAAAAAAATATTTCTTTTTTTTCCTGCCATTTCAACTAATGATGATGTGGCAAAATGTTAGTATTTATTGTTTAAGTCCTTAAATGTCATTTTATAAGAGGAGATATTTGTCATTGACATTTATATTTTAAAGTGGATAGAGTGATAAGACAGTGGGGTGGGCTTAACATCTTCATGTAATGAGGTTCGAATGTTTTTTGGTTAATAAACAAGATTTAAATATATTCACTTTCGATCTTTACAGTAATGAAAGGGTATAAAAGTATTCTGATCTAATATTTACAATGGAAGAATACAGTTAATTTCCTTCCACGTATATTTGTTTGAGCTATTTTGATCTTATAGGCTTGCACGTGCAGTGGTTGATGTCATTTAAGTATTATTAAGGCGAGGGAATATTATGGTTTTGACACTAATCAATCTTAGTACTAATTTTTGGTGTCGCTCCCTATTTAAAATAGTTTAGGCTATCTTATTTTAGCGACTCAATCTGAAACAATAGTCAATCAGTTGCGCCATAACATTCAAGCTTCTTCCTTGTGAGAAAAGGAATAGAATTTTATTCAGATATTGCCTATTTAAGACATAATAACCTACCTCGTAAAATTTCTAGTTTCACCCTTATAAATGGAGATAAATGGTAATAATATAGATTGTTGCATCAAAATAGGTGTTACAAAATTTGAAGAGGTGATGGTGGTGACTTAACATCAGTAGGGAAACATAATTGGTCGGTAGTGGTGGTCGGTACCAAATTGTTTCCAAAGCTTGAACAAACTCTACGAGCACCAAAACTTGAACATTGCATGGAAATTAATGTAGTCTTGACAAAGTTAGATTTGATTATTGCTTAATATAAGATGAGCTAGATCTTCTTTCAGAGCATGAAAATTTCCCGTGTCACTACAAGTCTAACATTTCAAGCAGTCTTCCTGCTGAATATATAAGATATCATGTAACTTTGAAAATTCCATGTCACTAGAAGCCTGACATTTCAAGCAACCTTCCTCCTAAATGTAAAACATACCATGTACCTTTCAGAGCATGAAAATTTCATGTGACTCCAAGTCATCCAGTTTGTCATTTTTAAAGAGGGGACCATCGGATTCCCTCCCCTTGTCGAAAAGTCCACATTAGGTTACATTTGGTCCAACTTATACATCGCATTCCACCATTACATATTGCATATGGAAAAAAATATAATTCATACCAACAACTTCCAAGCAAAGCAGCAGCAGCCCACCACCTAAAGTTTTGTCTTCATCATTCACATTCAAAAATAATTAATCGGATAACCTTTGCTCCTCCCTCCCTCTTGATATTTTCACAATTCAAAACCTTTTTTTTTTTCTTTCATCCCAACTCCCGAGTGTTGTTCATCAAGCAAGGCAAGCATGGGTGTCACCAAGATCAGCCAGAAGTTTGTGACTCAGGTGACGCCACAGAGGATGTTCAACGCCTTGATCTTGGATGCCCACAACATCTGCCCCAAGCTCATGTTCTCATCAATTAAAAGTATTGAATTCCTTAGCGGTTCAGGAGAAGTTGGAACCATCAAACAGATCAACTTCACTGAAGGTAAATTGTTAGGCAAATTAAAAGTCAACCCTCTTTTTCTTGGAAAATTGGATAATAAATCAAATCTCAATTGTTGAACCGATCAAAATTAAACCAAATATTAATGATATAGACAATATATTGAAAAACAAAATCATTTCGGTCAATTTTCCATTTTTCTTTCTCTGTTTTTACATGAAATTCAATATCTAATTTTTGTGTTGGTTTTGTTGGGGATGTGCAGCTAGTCCTATGAAATATGCTAAGCACAGGATTGATGCTTTGGACAAGGAGGCACTCAGCTGCACCTACACCTTCATCGAAAGCGATGCAACGGATCACTTGTTGGACAAGCTTGAATACATAACATATGATGTCAAGTTTGAGGGGTATGGAAGAGGAGGATGCATCTGTCATTTGACCAGCACATACAAGGCCAAAGATGATATACAGATCAAAGAAGAAGACATTGAGCTTGGCAAGGATAGAGCTATTGGGATGTATGAAGTTTTGGAAGCCTATCTCATGGCGCACCCTCGCGCCTACGTCTGAAAATTTTTAAGAAAACGTTCAGTAGTCGTATGAGTTTTTGGGAATTCTGCTGTGTACAATATATCTAACATATTGTTCATGTTGTTTTCCTTTTTTCCGTAAGTGCTTTTCTTCTTGTTCTTTCCTAAACTTTTTTCTTGTTGTACAAGATTGTGATTAAGAAATATTTAGTTTCGGTTCTAATTTACTTAATCAGGGGATCTGTTGTGTAGAAGTAGTTTATCCATTTTTTTTATCAGATAGTTCCTCCAAATATCTCAGCGGCATCCATCTTAAGTAAAGTGGAAGGGCAAATCTCAGATGATAAACAGATTGGAATTCTAGCCGGAAATTCTTAATTGGCCTCTGTCAACTGTTTTTATTTTAGTAAATCACTTCTTTTGATTTACTGGAGTGGAAATGATTTAAAACTCCCGCAAAATAAGAAACTAGTTGCAGAAACACCATAAATTTGCAGCTGATTTAAGAATTACGAAAGAGATGAATTGAGTACAAAGTGGTATCAGAACCGATATGAGATGAGGCCTAGAAATACTTTGTAAATTGTCATAAAAAAGGACCTGATACAATCTTGAGCGCCATGAAACACACTAAGCCCCAACTCAAGTTTACTTCCGAGATTAGTGAGGCAGTCCATGACCACTTTACACTCTCTATAAATGTGTTGTACACTACAGGTCTATCTGTGATTGATCAAATCTTGACATCGATCCCAATATGATAATTACCTCAGGTGTAACATTTTTCGATTGTGTGTTGTGTGTGTATTTTCTCTACTACAATTCTGCCTTGTCCAAACCCAAAACATGTTTTCTACCAAACACCAATTGATCATCCAAATTAATCAACCACAACAAGGGAAAGAACTAACACAGCCCATGTATATTCTTAAACTTTGTTCTAACATTTAAAAGTTACAAAGCAGAGAGAACTTGGACCTTATAAGGATCCAAAGGATGCTACAGTGTGACAAATTTTGTAAGCGCCCATCCATATGTTTTAAGACAATAAATCAATAGTGACGGGAATCTAGGAACGAATAGGGATCCCTATCAATATAAAAGCAAAAGGAATTTTTTTTTTTTTTTTTAAGCCCAACATATATTTTATCTGTTGAATCGTTGAAGTTTGAAACCCAAGAACCAAAAGTCTTTTTTTAATTGACAATGGAAATGTTTAAGTACGTTTAATATGCAAAAGGCACAGAAGAATCAAAATAATTGATCATTGATAATTTCAAGGATCATTTTTATTGATTTTAAATCACAACAATCAAAGTGAGGTGCTATAATAATCTCATAACCATTTTGGCTAAAAAATCCTTTTTTATTAAGGAAAACTAATGAAAATGACTTGAAAACTTTGAGTTTTAACGATAAAGATAAAATAAAGGGTAAAGTGAATAGTACCAGGATTGACTTTTTAGTGTTAAAATGTGGTTTTTTGTTAAAGTGAATAGTATCGGAAGCTTTTTGTTAAAGTTCTCATATTATTAACAGTATGTTTAGCTGGTTCGATTTGGGATTTCGTACCAAAAAATGGGATCCCAAATTCCGAATAGACATTTTTCGGCATGAGATTCTGAAAACCAAAACCGAACCGATATTTCGGTAATCCTGAATGTTGGGATTCCCAAAAAAATTTCGGAATTTCGGTACAATTCGGGATTTGTCGACCTTCCTCAAATTCATCGACATGGCTACCGTCTCCCGAAGGCCCAAGGCTCAGAACTAGAACGAGATCAGGAACCACCATTGACCTCAACGAGCTCACGGAGGTACGAAATTCAATGATGGCGGCTTCTAGGTTCTGACAACGATCATTCCTCACAGATCCAAGGAGAAATGGAGGCTAGGGTCTATGATGGTACGAGAGAGAACTCGAGAGCTCGAGTCTAAATTGCAGTGGACATGGCTATGGCTAAGTGAGTGGTTTATTGGGGATTGAGTTGCAGTGAAGGTAGCTATGGTTGTGTGAATGATTTATGGGGGATTCATTTGCAGAGGAAGGCATGGTGGATGAAGCAAAAATGGGGGAGGCTAGGTTTTCTTGTTGTCAGAATTGAAGAGAGAGAAAGAAGTCTCACGAAGCAATTAGAGAGAGAATGGAGGAGCCAAACGGCGCTAATAGGGTTGGATAGAAATGAGGGAATGCACGGCATTTTTTAGCTTTTATACAACCAATAAATCCCAAAAAAAAAAACAACTCAAAGGCATACAAAGGAATCCCTTCGATTCGGTTCGGGATTACCGAACCAATGAATGGGTAGACCGAATGGCTCAGGATCAGTTCAGGATAAGTACCAAAAATTTCGGGATTTTCGGTTTGGGATATTTTCGGTTCAGGATCGGAATTTTTTCGGTATGGTCTGGGATTCTTGGGATTTTTTCCAGCCCTGTATGTTTAAGTATGTTTAATATGCAAAAGGCGTGGATCATTTTGTATTCGGACCGCATGAATAAGTAGGAATTAATTTTTTAAATCATATTTGTATAATCATTGTAAAATGTCAATTAAATACAATCTATTGTACAAACTACCTTCTAAACCAATCTGATCGTCCAATCGGTAACCCAAAATTTGTCTTGATACATCAAACAAGCTGATTGTCCTCAAAACCAGTCCAAGTTCAACATACATAATCACCCAACCATGTTTTTTTCTTGGTCTGACATAAAAAAGATACCTGATAAAGAGAAAAATATATATAATACTATCTACATCTAAATAATATTCCTATACTAAAGTTTTAAAATGTGTTAGTTGGACGGCGGACAAAGGCCTAACGCATAGACGTCTATGCAGATTTTTTTATTTTATTTAACTTTATTGTATAACATATAGCACTATAACATATATAATTATACTATAATACATAAATTTCACATGTAAAATATATGAAGTAGGGTTGGGTACGGGCCGAGCTCAATTTTGAAGGGATCGGACCGGATCCGGATTTAAAGAAAACGGGCCGAGCCAAGACGGGTCCATCAAATTTTAATACAGTAACCAGACCTAACCCGACCCATTCAAAATGGGCCAGTTCGGGCCGGATCCACGGGTCTTTTTTTTTTTCGGTTCTCTTCTTCTTCTTTAGGTCTCCCGACGAGCTCGTTGGGATGGCGTGATCTACTACCACATGCCACCAACTATGTGACGAGATCAACATCGTCTGACGACGGCAACAAAGTCACGGCATCGACGACACCATGGGACCTGGAAAAGCTTCGCGGCCATGGGACCTGGAAAAGAGGGGTTGGTCTTCGATGAAGTAATCAACAGCGTCAACGACACCGACTGCTCACTCCCTCTCCCACTCAAACTCGTCCTCCGTCTAGTTTTGGAACTCGTCCTGGAGGCTGTCTAGCTCTTATCTGCAATCTGAATCATCGTAAATCCCTAATTGCTCGAAGATTCCAGAGAGCTTCAAATGTTCGGGGACGATTTCGCTCCTGAGGCTATCAACATGGAGCAAACCTCGCGGCGAAGGGCGTCGTCTCTCGGATCGACGAGCAGTTTTGTGGTGCTGCGGGAGCACTGGGTGTGGAGGAGGGAGATGGCCTCTTTGACATCGTCGTTTAATTGGAGCTCCTTGATGGGGGAGGCTGTCAAGCAAGGTAGAGAAGTTGAGGGTGAGCTTAGGGAAAATGTTGGCGAGGGATTCTGTCAAGGGGCCACATTCGGCTCCCGTTTGAAGAGTCCTCTATGAAGGTCTAGATCCTTTGGAGTAGGATGTAAAGCTCCTGAAAGCAGAGGAGGGCGGAGAGGGAGAAGATGGTGGTGGAGCTCCTGATGATGTCTTCGAAAATCAATTTGGGGGTGGAAATCGGTTCGGGCCAAGGGCCCGTTTCTTCCAGGATTTGGACCCGTCACGCCCCGCTATTAACCTAGACCCGCCTGCCCCGCCCCATGTTGAATTTTAAAATTTTGGACCCGTCCTAAACCGCTTAGACCCGCCCCGATCTGTGGGTCCAGGACCCGTTTGCTCACCCCTAATATGAAGTACTATAACATATTAAAAACCTGGAAACTTTGTTACAAGCACATAATGATTGTTCATCCGAGTTTTTTTTATATTTTACATAGCTAACACATTTTTAGATGGATGAATCCTTTTTTCTGATATGTAAAAAATTTCACAATCAATAGTCTACGATACCTTTTTTTAAAATATAAAAAAATATAGGGTATTGATAGCTATAATTAAACGATATTTTTGTAATGTAATCACGTATTATACTTTGATAGTTTAATATGATGTCCACAACGTAAATATCATCATTATACAGTATTAAGGAGCCCAAAAGTTGAATTTTAACGTCATGTTGTAACTGTTGGATGTTAGACCCTAATCCAATAGCTAATAGGTCACTACAGTTAATAAGGATTGGTTTGGAATGTAAGTAGGGTTAGGGTTTAGTTAATATGCTATAACTTGGACTCCATGTAAAGTTAATATTCCAGTTAATTTGGGAGAATAAGGGCTCCTGATTCTATCCTATTTGAACAGTATTTGGAGATTAATATCTTTTACAATAAGAAACCCTACTGTCATCATTATAGGAAGATACATTAGAGTTAAGTTAGTATAAATACTAAGCAAAAGTCCCTGCACATACCATCGAAACAAACTCCAAAGAATTCCCTTAGGTTCGAGTTGTATAGTGGTGGTGAGTGTGCTGAAAGCCATTGCTAAAGTTCTAGGTGCTGCTCGAAGTTGTTGTGTGCTCGTGATTGCTACACTGCTAAGAATGACTTCTCAAGGTCAGTGTCTTGTGGTGTTTTAATCTACATGAACTTGCTAGGTTGAAAGTAAAACCAGTAAAACATAAAAGTAAGGAACCTAAACAGCCCACCGACATTGTATGGTTGTCTTTATGCCGAATATAATACTCAGCATCTTCTTCCTTCTCTTGTATTATTAACCCGAATAATACTTGGCTGCTTAAAGATGAGTAGAAATTCTTAATTACTCAAAATTTATCAAAATTGTTTGTTGTCTATTTATAGAACTTCGTGTTTATAATCAAAACCGTTCATATTATAAATCACACTATAAAGATCGTGTATGCAAGAAATCAAATAAAATTAAGGTCGTTTAGTCATCAAACTGTTTAAAAACAAATGAACGGTATTGGTAAAAGTATTACAAACCGTCTATGTATTTGCTACAATAGATTAACTAAATGACCTTAGTTTTAATTTTTTTTTTAAGAGATAATTTTTACAGTGTGATTCATAGTATGAACAGTTCTGATCATAAGCACAAAACTCTGTGATTAAAACACTAAAAGTTTTGAGTAGAAATTTCTACTTATCTTTAAGTAGCCAAGTATTGTTCTATTAACCCTCAATTCTTGCACATTTCCATTGGATTTCTGAATTGATTGGTGGTCTTAAACAATAGAAACGAAAATATTATTTTGTTTTTGGAAAATTAAAATATTAATAAGTTGGCCCACCAGTAGAAATAAGTTGATTTTTCTTTTTTCTAATCAAGTTCTAGAATTTTATTGGTGGCTTTCTTTGACTAATATATTTATGCATTGATTTTTTTTTATGCCATGCAATTGATAATTAATATTTCATTTTCATTTCACATGGACAGCATCCATTGAAAACTTCAAATTTTGTCCTCCTTTACACATGTACCCTCCCTCCCGAATCTATAAATACAACCCTCTGGAGGGAGCATTTTCTCACATCAACACCAATCATCCTCTTTGCTTCCTCCTTTCATTCTTAATTTCCTTGATCATTTTCTAAGCTCTTAAAAATCATCATCATGGGTGTCCTCACATACGAAACCGAATACGCATCCATTATCCCCCCTGCTAGGTTGTACAATGCCCTTGTCCTTGATGCTGACAACCTCATCCCCAAGATTGCTCCACAAGCAGTCAAAACTGTTGAAATTCTCGAGGGAGATGGCGGTGTTGGAACCATCAAGAAAGTTAGCTTTGGCGAAGGTTTGTTTAGTTTCCACCATTTTCTCCATTAACTTGGTAATTTTACCCATTTAATATATATGGAATAAGGCTTTATTGTTGATGGTGGTGTAATATATATCTCGAAAACACTAGCTAATATCTTAATTTCTGTTTCATTTTTCCATTTGACAGGGAGTGAATACAGCTATGTGAAGCACAAGGTTGAGGGAATTGACAAAGACAACTTTGTGTACAGCTATAGTTTGATTGAAGGAGATGCTATTTCTGACAAAATTGAGAAGATCTCTTATGAGATTAAGTTGGTGGCTTCTGGCAGTGGTTCCATCATCAAGAACATCAGCCACTATCACACCAAGGGAGATTTTGAAATCAAGGAAGAGCATGTTAAGGCTGGCAAAGAAAGAGCCCATGGTCTGTTCAAGCTCATTGAGAACTACCTTGTGGCCAATCCTGATGCCTACAACTAAAACCTTCCATATGGCAACAATCTTATCCCTTGCTTTCTCTGTTTATTCAATTGTGTGGTTCAATTTATTATCGTGCCAAAGCAATTCTTTGACTTGCACTTTGGATATGATTAAGGAGTGATGTTGTATTTGATCTTTAATCTCAATAAATAAAACGTATACTAGTTATACGTAAATTATCTCATGATATTTAACTTGGAGTATTATTTTTCCCTTTTAATTTTGTGAATTTCACATCCGATCTGTTACGGTGTAAACTCATTGACACATAGAAAGGAAAAGAAAAATTATTCCACTAAAGTTAGACCAATTAATTCAAAAGTTGACTGTTTGGGTTGTTGGGACTTGGGATGGAAGATTCTAATGGCGAAAAGATGAAAGACTATAACATTACGTTTGGACGAAGTAAATTAAAATTACTAAGAAATTTAAAATGATAGAAATTAAAATGACGAGATTTTATTTTCTAAAATTTGTAAATTTTCTTGTTTGTTTAACCTAAAAGAACAATGGAATTGAATACGGAATTTGTTATTTTTAAACTCCCAATCATAGAAATTGAGAAGTGACACATATTTATATGGAATTTGAACTTGGGATTTAGAGATCACAAATTCCAAATTTTTTTTGCACGCGGAAATTTTAAATTTCTATGTTTATGAATTCAAACAAGAGAATTGGTGCCTGCCAATTTATAAATTCTAACGTTTACCAAAATTCCATGTTTATTTCCTTCGTCCAAACATAGCGTAAATTTCCTTGACAAAAAAAAAAAAAAAGACTTGCTGCCATCGCGTTCTGGTGACCATTATATCCATCTTCATATCCCACAAATTACCATTTCAGTTGGGCTATTCTTCCAGCTCATGAACAGAATACCTTGCTAGTGGGCAATTTGTCATGTTTGAATTTCAGAAAGAAAGAAAAAATTCCAAAAGCTTATTCAAATTGCCATGGCTTATTGAAGGGGAAGAATAGCGCCACACCGCCACCCTAGTGAGTAGTGGAGGTGTTTAGTGTCCATCCAAATTTATATGAATAGAATATCTTCTTAAGGAAAATCCTCCCTCTCCAACCACAAACCTCAAACTCTGCAAAATTTTCAACCGTCGGTCCCTTGTTTTGGCTTGGGGCCGGCGGTGGCCTCTCCTGCCTCTTTCTAGTGTCCCTTCCTCCTAGCCTTTCCAATCCTCGCTCCTTAACCCTTCCCCCGTCCGCTCCTCCCACGAGCCTCACTTTCCTTTACTGTCCTTCCGCTATCCCTCCCCCCTTCTCAATTTTCGCTCTGGTACTTGGTGCTGCCCAGCACCTTCTTCCCCCACTTTTTCGTGGGCAACCAATTTTCCCAACTCTGTTGCAATCCTCAGACCAATTCTCGAGATCTATTGCCGTACAGGGATTCCTCCCTTGTCTGGGGCTAGATCTGCGGGTTTGGGTTGGTGTTTGTTTGGTTGATTGGTGGGTCGGACCCTCCTTCTATGGTTTGCTCTTTCGGATTTTGTGGCTCTTGTTGACTGTGTTGTGGTGGCACTGCCTTGCGATAAAGTTGCTAATGGCGAGGGTAATGCGATGGTGTCATGCTAATGGCGAGGTTTATGGGTTGTGGTGGCATTTCGACGACGATGGCAGTTCTGACTGGATATCCCCTCCCGCTCCACCCCTCCGGGTGTCGTCCCGGCTACAGCTAGCGTCCCACGCCTCCTGCCAATTCTGCTCGTGCATCTGCAACCCATGCCTTCTGCCAATTCTGCACCTGCTTCTCCACTATGGACACGTCGGTTCTTTAGCCTAGGTCCTTTGGGGGTTTTTTTTTTTTGTCTGTATTGCTTCGGCAATTTGTGCCGCTACGGCATTTTTGTAGCCTCATTGGTTGTGATGGCTTTTGTGAGGGTTTAGGTGCTTGGTATGTCACGTCTCATCTATGTGGCATATCTACCTCACTCTTTGTTCTAGTGGTGTAGTTTGTGGGGTGGCCGTTTAGGGGTTTTAATAATTTGCTTTTGTGCTAATTGATCACTAGAGCATATGTACCCGTCTGGCACCCTTGTCATTGGTTGGTTGTTTGTGGTAGGGGTGGATTTTTTTGCTAAATTGCCCTGCCAACCGAATTGCCAACCGTGCCATACCGATTTTGTGTCAAATTTTTTGTACCAATTGGTAATAGTACGGTATTGTACCATACCGAAATTTCATGGTACGGTATTGGTAATGGATATCATTACCACAGTATTACTGTACCATACCGAAAATACAATATAATTTATAATTTATAAATTATATAACACATATTTATAATATTCCAATAATTTGAAAATAAAACTCTACTTATATTAGCATTGTTGTTGGTGACTTTGATCTCTTGAAATTGTGGAAATCAAACACAAAAGAATTCCTAATTCTTTCACAAATAGCCAAAATATCTTTGTAACCCCCACTTCTACTATTGCTAGTGAAAATGCATTTAGCCTAGGGAGGAGGCTTGTTGACCCTTTTAGGGTATCCTTGACTCCTAAAATAATGAAGGCACTAGTGCGTACTAGTGGTTGGCTTAGGGCAAATGAAGTAAACTTCTACAAGGAATCAACAGAAGATATGCTTCAATTTTACAAGCAAATAGAAGAAGAGAAAACAAGAAAGATATGCTTTAATTTTTTTAGTAAATTTGTTATTAAATGGTTTTCAATTTTAATCCTTCTTGCTGCTAATTAATATGTTTTCTTTGTTTGTAATGTAGGCTTGACACAAACTCAATCTTCTACAAGTTCAATGCCTCCTCCAAAAGCTTCGACATCTCAAACTT